>NC_062213.1:96074737-96310268 GCF_902686445.1 Sciurus carolinensis | reverse complement strand
GCTAATACCTGTATATTATGTAACAAGACTGATAAGCAGAAATCAGCTCATTTTTTAACCGATCACATGTAAATGGAAACTATTTAAAATCTATTTAAAAACTACAAATGTTAAGGATGTATCATTATTGAAGTTGGTAACTGTTAAAAATTAGTCATGGCAATATTATTCTAGTAGGATATAAAAGAAGCCAGGAAAGTGCCTGTAATTATTTGGATAGGAGGTGTCCCCCAAACACTCCCATGTTAAGGCAGGAAAATTCAGGGGTAAAATGATTAGATTATGCAAGCAGCAACCTAGCTGGTCCATCTTCATTTGAATGGACTAACCAGGTGGTAAGTATAGGCTGGTGGGGTGTAGCTGGAGGAGGTAGGTCACTGAGGGTGTGCCCTGGAAGGGTTCATCTTTTGCTGAGGCCCCTTTCCTTGTCCCCTGATTCACAGCTACTATGAGGTGAGCAGCTTTCCTCCACCACTGCCCTTCCACCATGATGGAACTTCCACCATGATGGAACTTCCACCATGATGGAACCTTCCACCTCAGTCTCATAGCAATGGAGTCAGCTGACCATGGACCAAACCTCTGAAACCATGATCCCATAATAAACTTTTCCTCCTCTAAGTTGGTTTGCTGGATATTTTGGTTACAGTGGTACAACTCTGACTAAAACAGTGCCCACTCAGAATTTTGCAGATCTTGGCATCATGATAGGCATGAGATATTCTTGATCCAAGAAGCCCATGAGATCTTGACAGGAAAGAGCACTCCCAAATACGTATGGGTGGTGAAGAGGAGGAGTCTGAGGTAGGATTGAGGGTCTTACCTTTACTGGACATCCCTGGATGCTGAGGGGCCAGGCAAATCTCTTCTTTCAAGAGAAGTGGTTGAATGTACCTGGGTGATAAGTGACCCTTCTGAATGGCATAGAAGATCAGGCCCTCTGCAGCTGATAAGGCTGCAGGGCTGGGGCTGCTGCCTTGAAATGAATGACATGGAACACAGAACTGTCATTAGTCCAACCTGAACTAGGGAAGATAAGATGACCACCTGAGCCTGAGTTACAGGTGAATGGAGAGAGAGGAAACTGGTCCAATAGCTGGGACAGAGGGTCTAAAAGACAAGAACTAGTCAGACAGACTTCATCCAAGTGCCAAACTCAGGCTTTATTTGTCCCTTCCCTCTGTACACCTACAGGGCCAGAAGGAGGTAAAAGATGCATGCAAAAAAAGGCCCACCTGACCAACTCGGTCATGCCCTAGCATGGGGAAAAGGGTGACAGTATTTATTAAGTAGTTGCCATGACCAAGCATGTGGCAAGCTCTCTACATACATGAACTCACAGTTCTCACTGGAAATCCCTGAGGTAAATGCAATTACTCGCATCAATTATCAACAAAAGATACTGGCAGGTGCCAGATAGCTCTCAATTCCATCCCTGCTCTGTGCTCTCCTCTGTTTTTGTTTTTGTTTTGCAGGGTACATTGCTAGAATCCTACAAACTCCATCTCTCTGACTTCTTTGCCCACTATCTTCTGGTTGGTTTCTACCAGTGGAAGACACTGGAAGAATAAATAAGCCATGTTGGGCTGGGGTTATAGCTCAGTTGGTAGAGTTTTTGCCTTGCATGCACAAGGCCCTGGGTACAATCAAAAGAAAGAAAGAAAGAAAGAAAGAAAGAAAGAAAGAAAGAAAGAAAGAAAGAAAGAAAGAAGAAAATCATGATGGTGGGCATCGGTTTCAGATAACTTCAGATCCCAGAACCGATGGCAATAACTGTAGAGCTCCAACAATGTCCATGATGGCAATGTCCATGGTAGCTTCAGCAATGTACAAGAGGTCAGACCAGGGAAGAAGAAGCGGATATGTCACAGAATCCATTGGAGAAAAGAACTTCAAGAGACAGATGATTATCAGAGAAGACAAGCATGATGGAGGCTGAAAAGGTAAGAGTGTTGAGACTAGGAAATGGAAGAGGGCTGTAGACCACTCTCTGGAAAAATGGTCCACAGGGAACAGCCATTACCTATCTTATTACCAAAGAAGGCAAGGCCCAGGGAGATATCGTTGTAGCCGTGGGTGTGCGAACCTTGGACCTTCCAGCCAATACCTTCGTACACCCTGCCATCGTCCCCAACTAGGAAGCTGCCAAACAAGGAAATATGGGTAAATAAGGGTA
This sequence comes from Sciurus carolinensis, assembly GCF_902686445.1. NCBI lineage: Eukaryota > Metazoa > Chordata > Mammalia > Rodentia > Sciuridae > Sciurus > Sciurus carolinensis. The sequence continues at coordinate 96,308,092 of NC_062213.1, read as the reverse complement.
AATCTCTGTAACCAAAAACCTCTCACTAATCCCCAATGGTAAATGGAATTCTAGATGTTCATAAATAAGTGCTACATGTCAATAACATAAGCATAGTAGGGGGACAGAATGACCAATGTTAGACCTCTAAGAGAGGAATATACTTCAATTTTTGTTGTGACTTAACTTACATGTGCTCTCCAGAATCTCACTTTAAAATACTCATTTATTTCAAAGTGGAATTTAAATGTGTGACTTTCAAAGACATGTGTTCAATATTTTCAAGGGCTTGAGTATTAATTCATTGTGTTTTTAAATTGCAGGGCCAAGCATTTGAACATTCTTTCAAACAATGACCTGACACGAGTTGCTTTAAAGTGACTTTTTCTTCAGTTTCTCCTTAGGAAATCATTTAAGCTCTTCTTTATCATAGAAACTTTTTTAGAATAGCTAAATAGTTCTTTTTTTTTTCAGTTCACTTTGAAATCCAATATATGTTTATTTTTATTCTACCTCTTCATTTATTTCTGCCTATTTATATATGCTCATCCTCCACATTCCAGTCTTCAGAATTCATATTCTCATAAGTCTTGCCATATTGAGCTTTTATTAGATCATGAGTTTCCAAAGCTAACTGAACACTGAAGGAACATTTACTTCCCCAAAGTCAAGTAGAGACCCTGCATTGAGTCAAGCTGCCTTTCCACCTCACAATGAGGAACAGGTTGGGAGCCCAAGCATGTCCACCATTTCCCTCGCTTGTATTTTTGGTAGATTCCTCTGTCACTTTTGCAGCAGCTTTAGATGAGTCCAATGTGAACAGTCCCTCAGGGCTACAGTCAGCTGCACTGTAAAAAGTGGAGATTGTTAAATTGTCAATGCAGAAACCCGACTTGCAGGTGTAGTGGCTGAAATCACACATACTGTGGCTTAAGGTAGACAATGCTGTAGTGACCATTGCAGGGAAGTGGAGGTACGAGAAGCAGAGACAGCAAAAGCACTCTAGTTAATAAAGTCAAAACAGCATCCTCAGAGGGTGAGCCAGGATGCCCTACAATCCTAGGAATGCTGGTGGCTACAACCAAGGTTTCTGGATGTTCTCATTTATTTGTGTTTTAAAATGAATAAACAAGAGGGCGTGGATTATCCTTTCCAAATTGGATAATTCAGATGTCATTTCTATTTGCCTTTAGGATTCTGTAAGAGAAAATCCCATTCCAACTCTCTTTCTAGACAAACAGGTTAAATGGAACCATATGGTGGCTCTACTCCTAGTCCTCTGAGGAACCTCCATACTGATATCCATAGAGGTTGGACTAAATGAGAAAAGGTGCCTGGCCTCCAATATAATCCTTAGAGTAGATACTCAATACACAGAGCAAAGATCTTTCAGTCTCACGTTTTTCTTTTTTTCTTTTTTTTTTAATTCATGCATTATAGTTATACATAATAGCGAGATACATTATGATATATTCATACATCCACGTGAGACACTTTTGGTCAGTTTCATTCCCCTCCCCACCCCATTCCTTTCCTCTACTTGTCTCACTTCTAAATTCAGAGATAGACATCCCACATTTTTTTTTCCTTTTTTCTCTTTAACTCCCACATATGAGAGAAAACAAACTTTCTGATTTTGTCTCTTATTCACTTACGTAATGCTCTCAAGTTTTATCCATTTTCCTGCAAATGACATCAGCCTTTCCTCTAGGTGAATAAAACTCCATTGCATATCTATACTATGTTTTTTTTAGCCATTCACTTAGTTAATGGCCACCTAGACCAGTTTCATAGTTCGGCTATTGTGAATTGTGCTACTATAAACATGGATATGCATGCATTGCTAATTCTACTGACTTTAATTCTTTAGGATAAATACTGAGGGTAGTAACTACCTGTGGTGGTTTCCATTCTTAGTCTTTTGAGGAACCTCCATATTGACCCCTGTAGTGGTTTGTACTAATTCACATTCTCAACAGTGTATAGTGCACACTCGCTTTAGCATGAGGTCTTCCTCCTCACCATTCCTGATGCCCACTCCTCCCTGTGTGATCCTGGAGTGGCCCTTCAAGTAATAAGTAGGATGAAGTCCTCCCTGGCTGCAGGGTTGGAGGGGACAGGGCTAGACTAATAGGCAGTCTAGATGCTGTCCTGGGTACATGATGTGTGTCAATTTCTCTAAGTCAACAGCATTCTCAGGTGGAAATAAAGAAGGACAGTTGGCAGGCCATATAGCCCAACTCGTAGAGTGCCTGCCTCTCATGCTGGAGGCCCTGGGTTTGAGTCCCCAGCACTGTGGGATTGTGGAAATAAAGAAGGTACGGTTTCTGTACCCACTCCTCCAAATAGCTAGGAGGGCCTATCTGTGTAATATTGTGAAAGACCTTTGTGAACTGTGATGTTTGGTGAGCTTCCAGGGTGCATCTGTAACTATTACACAACCTTCCTCATTTCTTTCAGGATTTTCCAGGGTCAAAGACTACATGAGGAAGGTCCTCAGAGTTGCCCCTCCTAATGACCTCTGGAGGATTGTGGATTTTGTTTGATCTCCTTTTAACTATTTTTATTCATTATAAAAGTAACATAATTGAAGACCAGAAAATAGGAAGAAGGGGAGGAAGGGAGATGGGAAATATCTTTGGATACGGCTTTGGGGACCCAACTGGCCCCTTACTGAACGCCATGTCCACACCAGCCTTTGATGTTGGACAGATGGAACTGTAAGCCCCGCAGCATCTCACTGCAGATGGTCTGCTCCTGGCACTCCATCCCAGTGAGCTGTTCCATGATGAGGAGGCCACAGGTGGTCTCAGTGGGGCCCTGCAGGTGAGTGGTTTTGCCCCCCATTCCTTGCGGGAGACTATGGTGGGAAAGCCTGCAGGGCAGACAATCAGATGGCATACAGCAGGCCCAACACAGCCTGGCTGCAAGGAAATGGGCCCCAGGGGAGACCTTTACTCCCTGCAGCCTCACTTTAACTTCTTAGCCATATCTCCATCTGGGCTCAATGACACCCAGACATACCATTCACTCAGCCTGGGAAGTCAGATCAGGCCCCAGACAATCTCTCCTTACATGCCTCTGGACTCCTCTGACTCCTCTCTGGCCTGTATGAACTCCCCTCCTTTAAAACATCCTAGCCAACACTCCACACCCAGCCCCTGGAGTTCTGAGCTGCCTTCTCTTGAAGCACCTTATCATGAATCATTAGGATGTGTTTCCCTCAACAGCACTGACCCCTAGTTCTCCTCAGGTTGTTCACTCAGATTAGTGACTCTCTGAAGGAAGTTCTGACAGTCTCCTCAGATAGGGGCTCCAGAACCCACAGGAAGTTCCAAGCACATAGGGTAGAAGATTCTTCCAGATGAAAACTCTCCAGGGACAGGGCTACAAGATCCCCACACAGGACTGAAGGCTCCCAGAGGGGTCCATTTCTCTCTCCTCATCTTAAAAGCCCCAGGAGCTCTCTGAGGGATAGCTTTCTTACTCTGGGATCTGGGGAGTGAGGAATGTGTCTTCTCTACCTGGTTTTTCTCTCCTCTCTTCTCTTGTGTTTTCTCTTCTTTTCCTCTCCTTAGACCAAGGAACCCACTTTTACCGAAGGACTCAGGACAGTCCATGGAAGTCATTGACAGATGAGTCCCTTGGGAACTCTGCCCTGCTTACCCACTCCCAGCCCGAATTATCAAGTCCTGAGAAACCCCAGACAATTCCCAAACAAACTCACCATTCTGACTCTTGTGAATGAGCTGTGAGATGCTGATAAACAGGTCCAGAAGTTTCTCTGAGATTCTTTTGTCTTGAGTTTTATCCCAGGAGAACTGTGGGCCATTCCCTGCAAAGGCTCATTGGTGTTGGTCCTCAGAGAACACCTGGCCAGCATGCTCAGAGGCACCATCCAGACATCCTCACCCCACAGTCCACAGTCTTTCAGCCTCTCAAGGCCCACAACATCTTCTAGGAAGCAATGAAGGAGAACCATGGACAATTTTGGTCTCAGTCTGCTCCTGCCTCCCATGTCAGCCCCAACTTAAGAATGTCATTTGTCACTCACCAAAAGCACTTCTGATACCAGGAAAGAGAACTTACCCCAGGCCTGGAGACTCAGAGCAAATAAGACAAGAAGCCTTGGCAGCATCCTCATGTGGTCTCAGGTCACCAACAGAGTGCAGGTGTCCTGGGAGGGCAGTGACCCTGGAGAGACACTGACAGTTGATACGACATGCTCTCTCCTTGGGTAGAACACTCACCTACCACTGATACCCCTATCTGCTTCCTGAAGGCCTCCTGAGGGCCAGCATCTGGCTCAGGTTTTTCAGGGTCTCCTTCACACACCAGGTACTCAATAAATGTGAGGACATTAATGGGTGGGGAGTTATGGCATTAGACATAGACATTAGTGTTCTCACGTTTATTTATTATAAAATCAACCTTGTGTGGCTCTTTTCACATCTAATGCTTCAATATTATATCTATTCCTTACAAAATTCCTGTAAGATAGAACTGAACTCCATTTTTATATAAGAACACTGAGGTTCAAGTGGAATCAAATGACAAGTGGAGGCTGGCTTGGTCTTCATACTGTCCACCGTCAGAGACTCAGAGGAGTGTAAAGTCATTCAATTCAGTTTCCACTCTACAAGATCTCTGACAGATGCTCAGTTGACCTCAGGATATCGTCCCCAAAGTTCTGCCCTCAAGGACCCCCTCCCTTTTACTCGTCCCTCCTCCTACAGTTTCTGCCAATCACCCAATAGTCCACTCAACTATGAGTATAGATGGATTAATCTATTAATAAGATCAGAGCCCTCATGACCCAATCACTTCCCAAAAGCCTCAAGTGAACATTGCTACCCTGGGGATGAAACCTTCAACATATGGGCCTTTAGGAGACAATGTAGATCCAAATCTTAACATTAGGAAATGAGAATTATGACAGCAGTTACTGATCACCTTCTATGGTCCAGGTATTTTCTGAAGACTCCACAGACCATTTCATTAAGTCTCAGTGACCTGCAAGATCCATACCTACCATCAGGAAACTGAGCCTAGAAGCAGTTTAAGTCATTTGCTCAAATTTCCCCAATGTTATGATTTGGATCTACAAAGTTCCCCAAAGTCTCACATGTTGAAAACTTAGTCTCCAGTGTAGCAATGTTGAAAGGTGGGGCTCTAGGCAAGTATTTGAATCATTAGAGCTCTAATCTTATGATCATGGGCGTATCTAATCATGATGGTCTCCCTCACCAAAGGCCCACAGCAGTGGAATCAGCTGACCATGAACTGAGACCATGAATCAAAATAAATCTTTCCTCCTTTAGGTTATTTTTCTCAGGTATTTTGTCACAGTGCTGAAAAGCTGACTAACACACCCAACTACCCAGAACCAACCCCTAGTACTTAGGTCTGCCTAACTCCAGAGCCTCTGCCTGAAACCACAACCTGCCTGAGTTTCTGATGGTAGAGATTCTGCATGTGACCCTAGAAGATAAACTACAGAATCACTATGGTTCCAACATTATCAGTTCCAGGAATTTTTTTCTGCTTTTTCAGGCAGAGTGAATTACTTACTCATGTTCAATCAATATCGAATATCAATCTGTCAACCAAAACATCAACAATTGAGAAACTGCAAAAGGAGGTTTCAGATACAATGGGATAGATCATCACCTTCCAAGGTTCATTTAATACTACAGTCTCCAGATTGAAAATTTTTAGAACCACAGCTTAAGAGTTAAAGATCCAAGCTTCTTGGATTAGGACAAGCAACCTTGTAACAAATAACACCCAGGATTTCATTCATTTAGGAAAACTGTGCACTAAAGACAAAATGAGCCTATCGCAAATGAAGCAGCCACTGAACAAGGATACGGGACTGTGGGGGTCTCTAAACCACATCATGTGTGGATGAGAAAAGAGTTCAACTGCCAAAGGATTATGTTGGCTATAAATCAGTCAATTACCCATAAACTTATCTACTCAATAAACACACAAGAGCCAATACTCCTTTTAAATGAGAGGGGGCGTAATGGGTTGGCCACACCAGCTCTGGCCTCTAACAACATGGAGTAGCCCAACTCTCTTTTATTTATAGACACACAGGTAAAGGGGGCCAATACCAGGAGGAGCTTCTTCTGTGATGGAGAGGATAGGGTAGAGTTAGGGAAGCCATTCTCTTAGGGGAACTAGACAGGGAACCATCTGATTCTGCTAGATAAGGATGGCTTCCCACACAGGACAGTGTTCAGCCTTCCTCATTATCCAAACAAGTCATAAGGATTAACTTTCCCAAGACTGAAGCTCTGTAGCTGGTCTCCAAGAAAAGGAGCTGGCCTCTTGCAAAGGTCCTAGAAACCACTGCCAGTCCTGATCAAGAGGAGATTTAGATGTTCATCACTTAATGGTGCTGATTCCCCAGCCATGAATGTTAATGTCACAAACCCTGACCCACCCCTATCACATCATACAACTGAAGTTTCAAGACCTGAGTCCAGCCTCCATCTGGCCAGGGACAAAACTGATGGTGTCTCCCACCCCCACCTGGAGCTGCAGACATGGAGCTGGCAGGGTAGGCTGGAGCCTGGCTCACATTACCATACACCTCTACACTTAAATAAATAGCAGAACAGGAGACAAGTGAGACATAACGGATTCAACAGAAAGGAAAGGAATTGTATAAAGGAAACCCCAAGACCCACAGTCTTAGCAAGAAAGATCAAGGAGTGCTAGTACCAAACTCATATAGAAAAATGGAGAATAGAGAAAGTTTTCTTATCTGAAAGAAGAGTTCAAGAGTAGGGATCAGGGGAACTTTCTCTACCATGTTCACATTTTAACCTGATAGAGTCCAGTTTCTTCTTTGGGAAAGGGATTCTGAAGAGGAAACACTCAGACTCAGAAATACCTACGGAACCCTGTGCTGTCCTGGCCCAGCAGGTCAGGGTGCAGTCCACTCGCTCCTCATTGGCTGGCAGCTTCTTTTCCTTCAGACTTGGCCTCTGACACTCCCCTCTTCCAACTGGTGCCTCCTCCTCCAGCCTTCACTCTCCTCAGCACTAGAGGGTGCTCCTTCCCTGGGAATGACCCACTCAGGCTCTGGCTTCCCAGGGAGAAAAAGAAAGCAAGCCTAGGATCCCTCACAAAAGACAGAGGGCAGAGGGCAGAGGTCTGAGGCCCAAAGCTGGCTCGGTCCATAGCACCCGGAGGAATTCGGGTGAGATCAGAGTGGGCTGGGAACAACTCGGGACCCGCCCTGAGAATAAGCCCAGGAACCTCCTCCCTGGGAAAGGACGAGATTGCCCAACTTTCCCTGAGCTCCTTCCTCATCCCTGGCCAACCTGAGGGACCCTGTGGGACCTGTGGGCTATATCCCTGACATCTGGAAACTTGGTACCCTTAGAGATGAATCTGCTTCAGGAGCTGAAGGCTGTAGATTGAGATCATTCACCTACACTCCCACCCAGCCCCCTTCACCCAGGGTCCCTAGTGGGGTCAGGATGGAAGGAGAGAAATACATTCTCAGGAGGCTGCCCACAATGTGCCATCATCAGTACTTCTAACTCTGTAGAGTCATCATGGCCTTTCATCACCCACCCCTACCGCGAATCAAACTTCCCTGACACAAACGAAACCTTTCTACCTCCTCATCCATTCCTGACAGGCGTCCTCAGTTTTCAGCCCTGGTCCCCCTAAACCTTCTCAGAATAGATTTACACATGAGACTTTCTGTAACGCTCTGAAAAAGTCATCTTAGTTGCAGTCCTTCAAAGTGGGAATGCTCAGACCAGAGGTCCTAAAACGTACTCTGCCCTCCTGAGAGGGCACTTGAATAACCACATGTCCTACACACTGATTGGCCAGACCATGCACTTCAGGGACAGAAGCTGGAAAGATCTCTCCCAGAACCTGGAGCCTCATATGCCTGTTGACCTCTGAAGGAGACATACTGAGTGAGCTCCATTCTCCAGAGACACAGTGGACCCTGGACAAGGTCCTCAAGGACAGACATGTAGCAAGAGGATCAGAAGTTGTAGTTGGTGAAATGCTGGATGCCACGTTATACATTTCTTAAACCTCAGCAGCAGCCTCATGTCTGAAATTTTTATTTATGACTCTGAATGCTTTACTACCATGATTAGTAGTTAATCCCTTAAAGTAAGAATCGTATGTAAGCTCGTCTTTAGAACAGCAAGTTAGGAAGAATCAATGAGATTTTCTCACTCTGAAGTCAAGACTTGGAAGAGAAGAAATCCAAGGGATAATGGGGGATGCACAAATAGAGCAAGGAAAATAAGTAGAGTCCTGAGGTCCCCAAATACAGATTAAAGGACACCGAAGGGATTCACTGGTAGAAAATCTGAGGGAAGGTTACTTCTAACCCAGATGTATTTGTATGAGAATAATGGAGGGTGTGCCTTCCACAGGTAAAGATTGTACTTAATATGTTATTTATTTCTCAAGAAAAACAATTATAATAAACAGTCACTTTGCATAAATTATTTGTACCACATTATTGAACATATAATAACACTTTGAGTTTTTAATACAATAGTTAGAAGCTCAAACCCAAGAGATGTAACACTGTTATTTATTTGCCTTACTCTCAGAAGAAAAGGAGATGCTCCTGCCTGAAAAAACAAGCTGCCATGAAATGACAGGAACAATGAAGGGGCCTGTGACAAGGGCCCCCAAAAGGCTGGGGGCTAAACATGGTTCCAGGTCAACAGCTTGAAGAAAATACAAGCTGTCAACAAAATGAACAAGGTTGGGATCAGATCCTTCCCCACCGAAGCTTGGAGAGAACACAGTCCTGCCCACCTTGACTGCAGCCCTGTGAGTACCTGAGCATGGGACACAGGTAAGCAGGCCCACATTTCTGACTCAGGGGAACTACGCAATCATAAGTGTGTGTTATTTCAAGTCACTACGTTTATGGTAAGCTGATATGCAGCAATAGACAAATGAATCCAGTATCTAAGATGATCACATCATCTCCTGGTCATACAAGAACATGTCAACAACTTAGAATAAAATCCTCCTACTTACCATACAAGGGTGATGAATAATTCTTTTAAAAAAAACTACACTTTCAATAAAATCACAAGACAAAAATTTCAATTTCGATTAGGATGAATAATTTTAGGAGATCTGTTGTACAACATGGCAATTATAGTTTTAAAAAAATGTACTCCAGTGTTGCAAAAAAAAATAGTAATCATAATAATAATGTAGCATACACTTGAGAATTGCTAAGAAAATAGATCTTAAGTGTTCTCACCACCAAAAAGTAAGTGTCTAACTTCACAGAAGAAGATATACAATCAATCAACAAATACATGAAAAAACGTTCAACATCTCTAGCAATTAGAGAAATGCAAATCAAAACTACTCTAAGATTTCATCTCACTCCAGTCAGAAAGGCAATTATCAAGAGTACAAGCGACAATAGGTGTTGGCGAGGATGTGGGAAAAAGGTGCACTCATACATTGCTGATGGGACTGCAAATTAGTGCAGCCACTCTGGAAAGCAGTATGGAGATTCCTCAGAAAACTTGGAATGGAACCACCATTTGACCCAGCTATCCCACTCCTCAGTTTAACCAAAGGACTTAAAAGTAGCATACTACAGTGATGCAGCCACATCAATGTTTATAGTAACTAAATTCACAATAGCTAAACTATGGAATCAACCTAGATACCCTTCAATAGATGAATGGATAAAGAAAATGTGGTATATATACACAATGGAATATTACTCAACCTTAAAGAAGAATGAAATTATGGCATATGCAGGTAAATGGATGGAGCTGGAGAATATCATGCTAAGTGAAATAAGTCAAACCCCCCCACCAAAAAAAAACAAAGGTCAAATATTTTCTCTGACAGGGGATGCTGATCCATAATGGGACAGGAGGATAGAGAAGAATAAAGGAACTTTGGATGGACTGAGAGGAGTGAGGAGAGGGAAGGGGGTGTGGAGGTGGGAAGGATGATGGAATGAGACAGGACATTATTACCCTATATACATGTGTGACTCTGTACCATGTACACCCAGAGGAATGAGAAGTTGTGCTTCATGTGTATACAACATGTCAAAATACATTCTACCATCATGTACCACTCATTAGAACAAATTTTTAAAAATTTAATTAAAATAAGGGTCTGAGGTAATATATACATGTTAATTAGATTTACTTAACCACTTCACAATGTATACTTACAGCAAAACATAGTGTTGTGCACCATACATATATGCAATGACAGAAGGTGTTCCTCCCACAGGTAAAAATTGTAGTTAATAGGTGATTTATTTAGATTAAAATATCCACGGACTTCTAATTACATGAAAGTATGTAGGGGGAGAACAAATGAGCAAAACTAATGCAGAGGCCATAGCAGTGCATGGTAAGGCCATGATGAGGCCGAACTGGGGGAAGATCTCCGGGTGGGAGAAGAGAACCTGGAAACAGACACGGATATTCATCCGCACACGGTGACCTCCCAGAGTGGGAACTGCTGTGACAGGTCTGAGAATGAACAAGACAGAGCACGGAGATACTGGGGGTGGACAGAAAAGGACTGGAGAGTGCAAGAGAAGAAAGGCAGTATTACAGCATAGTCAATGAACCGACCACTAAGTAGCATCACGAAAAGCAGCCCAGGAACTGGGAAACAAGCTGCCCCACCCTCTCCCACATCCAACCATGACATCACAGGGTAACTCCTGCAACATGGGGGCCAAGAAAACCCAGTGTTCAAATACGAGTGACGAAATGGCAGAACCGCCACATCCCACGGAAGTCTCCATTCAAATATAAAATGTCAAACACACTTGATTAACAAAAAAAGAAAATCACTGGAAAAAATGGTTATCATACCTCATGTACATATATGATCACATGACTGATGCGATCCTACAATATGTGTAATCAGAAAAATGAGAGATTACACTGTTTATGTATGATCTATCAAAATGTATAAATGCATTCTGCTGTCATGTACAACAATTAGAACAAATTTTAAAAATTTAAACAAAAGGCAGAGGAACTCAGCAAAAATAACTCCAACAGAATTTTCTATAAAAGAACATCACAAAGCATGACCCCAAAGAAGAATTTAACTAGACAATGGGAAAATCTGAAAAAGAAGTGACATAATAATTTCAGGAATAAATATTAACTTTTACTTCTGAAATTATTATGCCACTTCCCTTATAGAGGAAGAACAGGGGGAAGAGATGCCACAAAAATACACATGGTTGAGGTTCTAAAGAAAAGAAACAAAATATTCCAAGGAAACTGAAATAGGAAAAAGAGAAGACAGATAAAGAAGGATTTAAGACACATTGTACATAATATGAACATATTTATTGTCTCTTCAATTGTATGCCTAAAATGGTTAAGGTGGTAAATTTTGTTACACATATTTTTCCATGATCTCTTAAAATCGGGGGGAAAGGATTAAAGCAAAAATGACAGAACTAAAATGCAGGCCAAAGAGATCCAACATACATATTATTCATATCCCAAGAAAAGGAAACCAAACAAAGTAAGAGCAAATGTTTTAAACAATTATTCAAGTAAAATGTTTTGAAATGCAAGAAAATATGACTTTACATATTGAAAGGTCACACCTTACACCTGGGAAAACTGAGCTGGCATACTACACACTAAGATGTAATGGGATGTTTAAAATATGTAGGGAAAAAAAAAATCTTTTCAGTCAGTATTAAGAGAGTCCAAGTCATTTAAAAGAGAAAATTCAGGTCAGCCTTACACTTCTCAACAACAACATCCTCAGCCAAACTGAACTGGAGGAGTTTCTTCAAGTCATGCACCCTTGAAAATAGAGTATGAGCCAAGGATCTTGTGTCCGGCCAACCTGTCCTTCAAAGAATAAAAACTACAGAAAAACATTTTTTGAATGTACAGAAAGTAGATAAATATTGCTTCTCCATGAGCACGACTTTAGTTTGAATGTGTCCCCCAAAATTCATGTATTGGAAACTTAATCTCCCATGTGATGATGTTGGGAGGTGGGGCCTAATGGGAGATGGTTAGGTCATCAGGGCTCTGCCCTCTTGAACAGATGAAAGTCTTTATGAAGAGGGCCCACAGAAGTGGGTTCACTCTCTAGCATTTATGTCCATCCTCTTTCCACCACGTGAGGACACAGCAAGAAGGCCCTCACCAGGTGACCAAGACCTCAGTGTTGAACTCCCAGATTCTAGAGCTGTGAGTCAATAAATTAGACCTCAGTGTTGGACTTTCCAGACTCTAGAGCTGTGAGCCAATAAATTTCTTTTCAGTCTACATTACCCAGTCTCAGATATTCTGTTAAAGCAGCACAAAAAAACATTAAGACAAGCCTCTTACTGAGGAATTTACTGGGGAGCTATCTTTATCCAATCAAGAGGTGACTGGAGAAATTTTGGCAAAAGAACTTTCAGTAAAGAATGTTTAACTTAACAACTCTGGCTAAATAGGTCTAATGGAGACAAAAGCAGATTTGTTTACATTTTCAATAAAAAGTATTGAAGCAACTGGAGAGTCCTATAGAAAAGGATATATTTGGATGTATACATATGTAATATGCCATAAAAAACTCTTAATGAATCAAAAATAGATATAAAAAAATAAAAATATTGAAGTACTTGAGAAAGCATAAGTGAATTCTATTTTATCAAAGATGATAAATTGTCTACTTAAAATAAAAAATGCCAGATATTCCAAAAATTAAAAGTGCATCCTAACTAAAAACAAAAGGCAAATAAGGAAATGGGGGGAATTGTTTGCAATTAGTTTCTCAAAGAGCTAATTTTCCTAATATATATTTTTATAGGAAAGCTCTTAGACTACTAGGAATCTCACCTCCTGATGAATGGTAGATCTTTTTAATATTGTGTGTATGATCTTTTTGTCATGTATGTGTTTTGCAAATATTTTGTCTAACTCTGTGGCTTGCTTTTTCACCCTCTTAACAGTGTTCTCTGATTAATAGAAATTCTTTCTTTTTTTTTTTTTTTTTTCGTGGTGCTGGGGATTGAATTCAGGGCCTTGTGCTTGCAAGGCAAGCACTCTACCGACTGAGCTATCTCCCCAGCCCGAAATTCTTAATTTTAATGCAGTGTAATTTATAACATTTTCTTTAGTGTTAACGTTTGTTTTTATCATTCTTAAAAGTTTTTTCCTACCCTATGAAAAATAAAGATAACATGTTATCCTCTAATGCACTTCTGTTTCCAGATCTACAACTCACCTGACATTGATGTTTGTTTATAGAGTGAAGGGGAAGGTAGGCTTTATTTTTTGCTATAGAAAAATACAATTAATCCAGCGCCATTTGTTATAAAGACAGTACCACAACTATGCACTTCTTGCTCTAGTGGAGGCAGTGTATCCTCCGGTCTTAATAGTGTGGGGCTTGGCCAGGTGCCTTGCTTTGGTCGATGGAATATGGAAGTAAGGAGCAAAGACTTGGAATTTACAGACGTAGTTGGGCCGCAGAATAATTGTACACAAGGCTGATCAGTGTCTAATCTGGAGCAAGGAGTTAAACCCAGACAGAAACACAGCTTGTAGCCAACAAAGCCTACCAATCAAATCTAAATCAGCTCTTTCACATTTGTTCTGCAGACTCATGTGTGAAGAACAGATGCTTATTGTTATATTCTGCGATGTTCTGAGGCCGTTGACTAGGCAACATTACTGTGGTCAGAGCTACACTGGGGAACCCATTCATTATTCTAAGAATTGAGCTTTATTCTTTTGGGGGTATTTTTATTTTGGATTTTTCTGTGTGTGTTTTTTTGCTTTTGTTTTTTGGTTTTTTGTATCCACTCTGTCTTGTGATATCCAAATGGTTGATGAAGGGAAGATTTTCTTTCTAAAGGTATTCCAGCTAATAAATGAAGCTAGAATGGCTGGATTATTGTATCATCACTTCAATTATCCCTAATGGGCTACTGGACATGATTACTAGTGTCTACTAACATCAGAAAGAAGAGTCAAGCATACATCCAGACATTATGTCCCTCTTAGTTAAAGAAACCAATTTCACTGTTAAGTGGTCTTACTCCAAAATTTTTTAAATTAAGATTTGATCAAGTCCCCGAATCTACCACCTTAAAGGAAATTACAGAGTGGAGAGATGTGTTCAACTATGCCATAGGTACACAGTTTGCAAAACCCCATACTGTAGAAAACTAAAGTAAAAAAACCTAGTTTCTTCAACAAATAAATTTCAAGGGAAAGAGAGAGAGAGAGAGAGAGAGAGAGAGAGAGAGAGAGAGAGAGAGAGAGGAGAGATGCCAGGAGCCTATAGATTAAAAGAGTCTTAAAAGATATGTTGAACACAATGTGTGGGCCTTATTTGAATGCTAATTCTAACAAACTGCAAAAAGAATGTGAGAAATTTGAACATAGTCTCAAATATTTAATGATATTGAGGAATTATTATTGATTCTTTTAGGCATGGTAATAATATTGGCTCTGTTCTTAACAGAGTTATCTTTTAGAGATACATGTTGAAATATTTACAGGTAAAATTGTGTAATGCACAGAATTTCTTTTGAAGAAATAGTTGGGAAGTATTGTTGAAATCTAAATAGTCATGAATCGTTCATTATTGAAGCCAACTAATTGGTACATATATGTTAACTATATTAATCTATATATATTTGAAACTTTCCTTAATAGAGGGTATTTTTATTGTGCTGCCTCATAGAATGAGTTGGAGAGTATCTCTCTTCTGCTACTATGGAAAATATTTGTTTAAAATTGACATTATTGGGCTGGAAATATAGCTCAGTGTTAGAGACCTTTCCTAACATGTGTGAGGCCCTGGGTTTGATTCCCCAGACTGCAATCAATCAATCAATTTGATATTATTTCTAACTTGTTTTATAGACTTCACCAGTGAAACTCTCTCAGTCTGAAGTTTTTTTTATTGTTTTTGTTTTATTGCAGAAGGGTACTAATGATAAATGTCATTTCTTTAGTGGTTATAAAACAATTCATGTTTTTATTTCTTCTTGGAAGAAATAAAATTTGATGAGGTACACTTTTTCAGGAATTTATTTAGTATAGGTTTTCAACTCTATCAAATAATGCTATTCATATGTTCTCTCACCATCTCTTTACTGATCTTCAGTAATGTCTCCTTTTTAATTCCTGACATTAGTTATGTATGTGTCATGGTTTGGATATGAGGTGTCCCCCAAAAGCTCCTGTTAATGCAGGACTATTCAAAGGTGACAATGCTTAGAAAGCTTCAAACTAATCAGACCATCCTATTTTGAATGAACTGACTGGGTGGTAACTATAGGCAGGTGGGGCATGACTGGAGGAAGTAGGTCACTAGAGATGTGCCCTGAAAGGGTGCATCTTCCCTGTGGCCCTTTCCTCTCTTTCTCCGCTTTGTGACTGCATCATGAGCGGAGCAGCTTTCTTCCACTGAGCCCTTTGACCACAGTGTACTACCTGGCCTTGGGCCCAGAGCAATGGAGTCTGCCATCTATAGACTTGATCTCTGAAACCATGAGCTGCAAATAAACTTTTTCTCCTTGAAGTACTTTTTGCCAGAGATGAAAATCTAACTCAAACAGTATGCTTATCCTCAAACACCACCCACTTTGAGGACCCAGAGGCCCTCAAGGTATACTGCCATTAGTGCATGACTTGTAAGGAGCTCAGAGTATTCCCACCCCATCAGTTCCAGGTGGCCCTGTTCTTTCTCAGTTAACCCATTGGGAACGCATCAATTACTCTTTTCTGAAAATAACATTTGGTTTTTCTTTTCTATTTAATTAAATTCATTAATCTTTCTTATTTCCTTCTTTTCACTTTCTTTGGATTAATGCTGCTACTTGTTTTCTAGTCTCCTGTGATTAAATCTTATCTCATTAGTTTTAATTTCCTTTTTTCCAATATTTGCATTTAATGAGATAATTCCTTTAGCTGTATCCACGAAAGTTTTTGTGGAATAGTTTTATTATCATTCAGTTCAAAATACACTCTAGTTTTCATTGCAATTCCTTCTTTGACCCAAGAATTCTCTATTTATCACTGGTCAATTCCTACTTCTTCAGAAGTCACTGCGGAAACATCAGTTTCTCAAAGAGACTGTCCATGCACACCAGTAGAATCATGCTCCTTAATATTTTATCTCATAATTTATCAGGCAATTTACTTCATGCCTGGCTCCCTGGTAGACTTTAGCCCCCAGAGTGCCATGAGTTTTTATTAACTTTGTTATCCTAAGTGTTATCACCATGTCTAGAATAGCACACTACAAAATATTTTGAAAGAATGAAAGAATAGATGAATGAAGTCTTCATGTGATGAATCATTCCAAGAGCTAAAGGCTGTCTTTAATTAGGAGGTAGCAGTGTAGACTGAGGACTCTGAGTCCGTTTTTTCATTACTAAGATTTCCCAAATTTCCCAGCTGCCCTGATCTTCCTCATATCTTCATATCAAAACCATTATTCCTTCCATTACCCTGCACACAACTACCAGGGTTTACTTTGGGCAAAGTTCATCTTCCCAAAACAACTAACATGAGAATCAGTTCACTTTCAAGGAGTTAATAATAGCTTGTGGGACACAGGCTCAAACACCAAGAATTGTTACAATGATGAGGTGAAATATGTAAGCAAGAGAAATTTTAAGGGGGGGGGGGGGTGGACTATTAAGGCCAGAATTGAGGCCCTTAAATGGGTCTCCACCCTATGGCTTCATGCTTGGCCTCAGCAAGGAGTGAAATACTAAGAGATGTAGAAATATCTGAAGACACTGGGGATACAAGAGGGATTTACAGTGTTCTCAATTTGAGAGCTGATGTAGGGCCAGCAATGATGAGCTCCAGGACTGGGGCTCAGTTGAAGTTGATAAAGTTAAAGGAAACAAAATGATGGGAGTGTTCTCTGTGTGACCGTTAAAGCAGCCTAGAGGCCAGCGGGATGATCAGGTCTTTGTGTGGACTGAAGTAAAGGCAGGACCATGGTCTAAATATGTCTTTAGCTATTCTGAGACCTTCTAATGCACAAGAGGCATATGGGGAGTGGGTAGACTGGGAATGTATTAGAAAGCATCAGGAAATTACAGACAATAATGCCAGATAATATGGTTGCAGAAAGCACCTTGGAAGTGACCTAGAATGAAGGAAGGAGATAAGGAGGCAATGGGTAGGAATATATTCTTGAAGGAGTTAGGTTTAAAGTCTGTGACTCGGGGTAGGGGGAAGGGAAACTAACAGAATAAATCAAACACCATTACCCTATGTAAGTGTATGATTACACAAATGGTACACTTCTACTTCATGTGCAATCAGAGAAAAATGTTGTACCCCATTTGTTTACAATAAATAATTAAATAAAATAAAGTCTGTGACTCTTTGCAGACCTCAGACCCCTCCAGTGAAGGATCAATGTACGTGAACAGCAGAGGCTCTCCTACTGGTGGGTCAACAGGCACACCTGGATTCAGAAGCTTCCTGGACCCTGGAGGCTCATAATAATACAGTCTCTGAAAAGTCTAGTCAGCTCTAGAAATGGCCCAAGCCAAATCTAGAACCCAGTTCTGATTCCCATGGTCTAGTGAACACTTTCAGCAAAGAGTCTCTGATCCTTCAGAGCTAAAGGATAAGACCCTGGGACAATCACCCTGGGTATCTGATGTAACAACACCCTACTGCATCCTACTGTTTAGGGGAGGGTAAAACCAGGTTTCAAAGGCCATTGATTGCTATCTAGACAGAGAAAAGTTCCCAGAGGTATCATCAGTATGTAGAGATGGAAAGAGCAGACTCATTTTCTCTCCTGGGAGCAGAAGCAAAGTGCTGATTAGATTGTGTGCATATTAAACCTCTGTTTTGCTTTGCTTCATTTTATGATTGAATGACCCATTTGAAGAACTTCAATGGCTCCCACCCAGTGACCACAACATAGCACCAGAAACACAGTCAAGACACTGCCTCTATTCTTGTACTAATAGAGTTACCCCACACACAACTTGACAAATAAGGATGATCCTGCAGAGAAACTTTGTATACCTTGGATTTATAAAACTTATTTTTTGAAGACATAACTTTCTTCCATTCATGGAAATTACTGACTAGAAGATGTACAAATCTTTTATTAATCTCTGACACACCAAAAATCCATAAAGATCCAGCCTCAATTACCCATTCATCTTTTATCATAGGTGTCCTTACATGCCCTCATATCCAGGTCAGGTCCCCTCCTCTTCACCTCTACTTTATATGATTGAACTCATACCTGCTCATACCGGACTACACCAGAGGAAGTTGGGGTGACTGCCCAAGAAGGCATGCCCTGCCCAGAGCCCAGATGAAGTTGACAATAACCAAACAGTACTAGCTAACAGGTACTGAAAGATCACCATATATCAGGCACTGCTTCCAAACAGGTCACACATTGTAATATACCTAATTTCATAAACCCTGTGAGATACGTATTTCTATTGTCCCTAGTGCAAATGTTCAGGGATAACACAAGAAGCCAGAAAGCAATTTCTTTATAGCAAGGGTTTATAGGAGGTCATCTGTTTGTAGCACCTGAAATTTTACCCTGAAGCTGCATTCATCTAGCAAACACTTTATTTTACTGAGACAGTATGTGGAAGAATAGTGTTTTAAAATTGCATGCAAGTACAATGCCCTGGGTTCGATCCCCAGCACCACAAAAAAAAAAAAAAATTGCATGAATAGGGAAAATGTCAGTAATTCAGACCAAGAATTATTTTCCTGGTGACTGCAGAAGGGCATAAACAGATGGAGATGCTGAAAGAAGTAGAAAAAGTCTACCTACCTTAATCAGCTTTATATTGCTGTGACCAAAGTTTCGGACAAGAACTTAGAGAAAAGATTTACTTTGGGATCATAATTTCCAAGGTTTTAGTCCATAGTTGGTTGACTCCCTTGCTCTAGACCTGAGATGGGACAGAACATCATGGGCGAAGGGATGGTGGAGAAGAACTGCTCAGCTCATGGCAACCAGGTAACAGAGAAAGAGAAATAGAGAGGAAGGGGCCAGAGACAACAGCTAGTCCCCAAGGGTATGCTCCCAGTAACCACTTCTTCCAAACAACCCCACCTGCCTACAGTTTCCACCTCATCCCAGTAGTCCACTCAGTTAATTAATCCATCAAATGGATTAATCCACTGATGAGGTTAGAGTCCTCATGATCCAATCACTTCCTAGAAGTCCCATTTCTGAATGTTGCTGCCTTGAGGACCAAGCCTTCAACACATGCTTTTGGGGAACATTCAGATCCAAACCATAAGAGAGGCTAAATTCCCTCCCAAACAAGCAAGGAAAGACTGAGAAGTCCTTGACTCCTGATACCAAAATAGTGAAGACCTAGAAATCTGGACAGCTCCTGTTTCATATCACCATTTATGAGAACCTGTTTCTTCCTTTTTGTTCACTTTTTATTCACATCCTTCAGCAGAGAGCAAGGTAGGACAGAAATATCTTCTCTTGTCCTTCATCTCTTCAGGGGAAGGACTGAGGTTGTCAGGACCCTGGGGGAATGAGTATCAGGAGGTTCCCTCCTGCAGCCTCATTCCACTATTAGGTGAGATAAGAAGAGACTCAGAATCTCTCAGGGCTGCCCTGCCCCTTGGGAAACAAGGAGAATAATTCTCACATTCATTATATAGATGGTCTGAGGGCAAATGGCAGACAGGGAGACTGAGGTCAAGTGAGGCCCTTTGAGCACTTCAAAAAGCACAAACCACTTCCTTTAAAATCTTGAGAGTTCTGACATTTATTTCTGTTATAAGAGCTACAAAAACATAAGAAAACAAGACAAAATTGAAGACCTAAAAATATTGAAGACAAAACACATATTTTATTCCCTTTATTCATCTCCACTATTTCCTTATACTCTCCCCCCAACACACACCTTTTTTTTTGCAGGACAAGAGAGAGTAAATGTTTCATGTCCTTCCAACAAGTAAGATGAAGAGTCCAGGGAGGGCTGCAGAGCACCAGGGCTCTGGGTCCTTGCTGTGCCCAGCACCCAGTGGGGCCAGCCAGACACAGGCAGGCAGCAGGCACTGTGTCCATACACAACAACTCTTCCCTGCCCCTGGAGGAGCACAGTTCCTTCCCTCAGAGTGCTTTGGAGAGACAGGGACACAGAATTCTAAAGACATAGCCTTCATTACAGAAAAGCCATCAGAGCCAGCTCTGAGCCTCAGACAAGAGAGAATATTGGTAGAATGGAGCACTCTCCCAGAGGGCTTCCCAAAGAGAAGATGATGAAGCAAACTGGCCAAGTGTTCAGGAACTGGGTTCCACTCTTTCATCTATTCATCCATTTCAACAAACACCAAAAGCAACTATTAAATTTCAGACATTGGTAAGGAACTGACACAGGACACAGGGAAAAAATCAATCTCAGTTCCTTCCCTTAAAGAAACTCATAGTCCGGGCTGGGGAGACAGCTCAGTCAGTAGAGTGCTTGCCTTGTAAGCACAAGGCCCTGGGTTCGATCCCCGGCACCCCCCCCCCAAAAAAAAAAAAAAAGAAAGAAAGAAACTCATAGTCTGGGAGAGAGAACAAATACAGCTGTGCATAATTACAGCCCTTAAATAACAGCTGCATCCAAATCTGTACAAGTCAATGTGTGAGCTGAGAGAAGGAGTGGGCACCCAGGCCTGTGTGATGGGCAAGGGCTGGAGGTTGCCAGGCAGACTCAGGGGAGGGCACACCAGGCAGGGGGACAGGTACAAAGGGAAAGAGAAGTCTGATGGGGACCATCATCTCACAGGCTAAGCAGGTGTGCCCAGGGAGAGGAAGGTGAAGACAGAGGAAGTGGGCCCAGACTCAGAGGGCTGTGAGTGTCCAGGTTTACAGGATGCTGGAGGATGGTAGTAGGAGAGGACATTATCACCCCAAAGTGGGAAAGGGAGACAAGGTGGGACTTGTAGGGGATGGGGACACAGATATTGCTCCCCTCCCCAGGGTGGAGGTGAGGACAGAGACCCAGCAGTAGGTTGAACAGCCCCAGGAGCTGGGGCCTTCCTCAGTGTTTGAAGTGAGGCCAGGTCTTGATGATGTTGTATAAAGCCTGCCCAGGAGACAGAGTGTTGACCACATCACTGTGGCCCACCAGCAGGTAGTTGGGGGCCAGGTACCCTTTGACCACAGCACACTGGATCAGGTGTTGGGCCACTTCCAGTGCAGAGGCTTTGGGTGCAGTACCTGCAAAACATAGTCAGTCCATTGGTCATATGATTGCTGGGTGCCCTGCCCAGGACAGGACACACTCCTAGAACCACCACCACCACCACCAAGCTAGTATATTCCACTGTTGTCAGCCACTCAGTGGACAGACAGAAACCAGCTCTAGACTGCAGTGCCTCAGTGCCAAAAGTTTTCCTGAATCAAAAGGGCTGAACCTGGCGTAGAAATGCAATTGTTCCAAGAATATGCAAATCCTTTTCCACTGCAAAAGTTTATCTTACTGGGGAAAGTTTAGCTCCCCCAGGGAACATGTGGCAATGTCTGGAGACAGTTTTGGTTGTCAAAATTGGGAATGAGAGGATACTGTTATCATCCAGTTGATAGAAGCCAAGAATAGTACTAAACATCATAAGACCCAGAACCTGTGGGACCCAGGACAGTGCCACAACAAAAAAGTTATCTCATCTGAAATGTCCGTAGCACCAAGGCTAGAAACCCTTGGTTTAGCGGCAGACGTGCTTCCTCCTTCTTCACATGCCCTGACCCCATTTCAGTCCCATTTCCAGGCATGGTCCTGGGTCACTCCTGCCCCCACCGAATTCCCATTTCTGTGTCAGCCTGAACCAGCCCCAGTGACATAGCCTTCCCTTTCCGGGATTAAACAAAAACACCTAAATATAAAAAAAAAATAAAAAACTCTAGTCAAGGGCTCTGGTCCAAGACCATCTTTAGTGTGCAGTCTCAATGCAGAGTCAGGGTTTATCAATGCTTTCACACATAAGGTGAAGGGTGCACTTGCTGCCATGGCAACCCAAGAAATGATGTGTCTGCTGACTAGGATGAGCTTAAAATATGCACAAAGATCGCTTCATGTGTTCCTTAGGTATTGGAAGAGAGAGAGATTGGCTGTTTGAGCAGGAGGTAAATTTAAGGTGAGCATTTCATCTGAGGATCACCTCTGGTCACACTCAGCTTAATTAAATATCAGATTTGAAGCTCCAGCATGTGCAGTCATTAACACAATGCCTGAGTCTGATGGCTTTGTCATCCTCCCCAGAGTCAAACTTTTCTCCCTCAAATACCATACAATGACCACCACTGCCCAAAGCATCCACTCACCTGTAAAGGTGCCATGAATGAGATGCCCAAGGCAATATCATTGTAGCCAGGGATTTGGGAGCCTTGGACATTCCAGCCCACCCCTTCATAAACAGCACCATCCTGGCCCACAAGGAAGCTAGAAGACAGTGAGGGGAAATGGAGATGTGCATGAGAGAGAGGCATTCTGGGGATTGTTTCTTATCGTTATTCATTAATTCATTCATGTCTTTTCTTATCAGATATTATCTATTAAATTCTAAGCACTGAGTCACAGAAACAAATAAGACATAATCCTTACCAGTGATGTACTGATAAATCAGTTGGTGGGGCAGGAAACCCTGATTTATAGTATTTGCAGAGTTCTGTGGAAGAAACTTTCCACAATGGCTGATTTTAGGCTACCAGTTATTAAGCAACTAGCTCACAAAATTCCTGAATCCCTAACAGTCAGTTCTCATGAGCTGGCACATGCCCATCTGGCTCGAGCACATCACTCCTGCCCACGAGGAACTCACTGTCAATGAAGAAAATAAAATGACAGCTTTCAGTGCCTACCTTTCCCCTACCTCACCAATAACGACTTTCTCCAAACTGTCCCACAGCCTCCTCCCCACTGAGGACAATGCACACATCTCTAGGTTTACCTGGCTTGACCTCTGGGTACACTGGACTCTGTAGACCCCTCTCACCTTCTCCAAACATTCTCTTCCCATGACTTCCACCCACCACACCACTTCTCTCAGTTTTCTTCTTCTCTGGCTGTTCCCTCTCTGCCCCTCAGTTTCCTGTGGCCTTACCATGGGGTTCCTCAAGATCCTGCTCTGTTAAGCCTCTTCTCAGCAACACATCCTCCCAAGACACATCCACTTCCTGGCTCCTTTACCATCCATGAAAGTCCACGGGTTCACAACTGGACTCACTTCCTCCCCATCTACTCTCCTTTTTGGGGTCTCCTCGTGGAGGAAAGGCATTGCCACCCATTGCCCACTGGTCACAGGCCAAAACAGTCCTTGGTCCACCCACTCACTCAACCAACACGTGTCTGCAGAGTCTCCCAGCCACTCACCAACCCCTGCGCCCTAGTCATTAACCAGTCACCTCTTCCACTTCTCTCATGACAGAGGCCATCACCCTATACGTGTCACCAGATCATCTTGCCTTGCACTACACAGTCGTCAGATCTCACTACCTCCAGTTTTGCACTTTCTGGATCCACTCCTGAAGCAAAAGCCAGGGTGGTCTTCCTTAAAAATGTTGCCTATCATGTTAAAATCCTACTTTTGGTCCCTTGGCACTAAGTCCAACCTCCTCAGTTCAAGTTACAAGATCTTCAGGACATGGCCCCTGCTTGCCTCCCCAGCTCACTTCCCACCACACCCCTCTTTGGCGTATATGGGCTCATGATAAACATCTCTCAGTTCTTCAAGGAACTGCTATCAGGCTGGAATCCAAGTCTTTCCACATAAGTCCTTTTCCTCTACCTGAAATGTTCTTCTTCCTCTAATTTGCTCCCACTCTGTCTTTGGGTCCCAGTTCATATGTGACTCCCTCAGATAACATGTCCTTCACACCCATCTTCCCAGCAACCTAAGTCCCCCATTAAGCACTTAATGTACCTTATTGAGACTTACTTGTTTAATTATTTTTCTCCCTCCCTAAAGTACTAGCTCCATAAAGGCAGGAATGTGTCTTTGTTGCATTCAGTGGCATCCCCAGAGCACAGCCTAGGGCAATCTCCTATGACAAGCAAGTGTTTATCCTGACTCCAGGACCTCTCCAGGTGAAAAAATGACAGTCATAAAGTATAATAGAAGGGACACAGAAAGTCAGAAGTCAAAAGACAGGTAACTGCCTTGGGGAATCTGAGTATAAAAGGTAAGTAACCTCTCCTCAACCTATTATTTTCCTGTTTAGGATTTCCAAATTTATAGTTAATTTTCAGATATCCAACTGTCAACACAGTGAACAATGCTCTAAGTAATCAATCCTTCATGGCAGAACCTAGCAAAGCACTTGGGAGGTTCTGATAGATGATATACGTTGAAAAAATTTTTTATCCTCTCTTGAAAAGTTTGTTACTAAAATGGAAACAGAGAAGAGGGTCAGTCAGTCCAGAAGCACACGTGAAGTAATGGTAAATTCATCTAAGACAGGCTCCCTGTACAGGCTTAGCAGGCTGCATCCTGAGCAAAGGTGCCCAGTTGGAGGTACTAAAATCCAGCTCCACTTGCTAAGCTGTGAATGTCCTCAGAAGCAGGGGTTCCCTTTATTAAGGTGTACACATATGCAACGGGCTAGCAGTGTCCTGTCCTGAGACTTAATATTTAATGTGATTGATGTGATTGTTTCTGATAGTGTGCAGCCCCAAATGTCTTATCTGCAAGCTCTGAAAACATCCTGGAGAAATCTCTACCTGTTTTGTGGGCCATTTGGTTCTTTGTATATATATATGCCAGTATTAAGTGACAAGTTTTATAACTGGTACTCTTTAATGGAAACAATTTGATCAAAACTGTCACAGAATTTGAGCCCCATTTAGGTTACATTTAATAAGGAGAAAGAGAGAGAGAGAGAGATAAAGGGAGGGATGAAAGGGAGGGACGGAAGGGAGGAAGGAAGAGGGAGGGAGGAAGGAAAGTATATTGGTTTCCTCTCCTGTTAGGTCAGTGTGTTCTTTAATGAGACTTGGCACTAGAGAAATCAAAGGATATTCTCCAGTCCCTCCCTCTGCCTTCATACAGGGAAGATTCTCCAGGTAGGTTTACAGCCTGGATGCAGAGGATGGTACTATAACATGAGAGGGAGCAAGCTTCTGGATGTGGCTACACTGAAGGCAAAGCCTAAGTCACTGAGTAGAGGGAAGCAATTACATGAAACACACACACACACACACACACACACACACACACACAACCCTGAGATTGTCTTTTCTAAAGATTCCATTTGCACACATGTGACTTCCTCTGATGTCTTTTCAACAATCTTGGCATCGGTCACATCAATACACTACCTTTGAAAGAGGTACATAATCTGAGAACATGCCTAGGGCCATGACCACTCCCTTAGATAACTCCTAAATAAGACCCTCCGAGGATTGGGTGGGAAATCAATGGGGCCTTACCTAAAGGGTCTCTCAGATGGTGAGAACTCAGTAGATATTATTTCTTTTTCCCCTCCTTTCACAGGTTCAGTTTCTGCCCCCAGAAACTGGAAAAGAAACCTCTGTCCTGGGGTCCACTTACTTATACCCAATGTCACATGCATGGTGTCTGTCCATGAAGAGGGACTGGAGGTCTCGGACTAGCAGGCGGCACTCATCAGACACACTGCAGGTCCTCCCAGCAGTGTGGAGGATGACGACGTACTTTGCAGGAAGGGTCATCTTGGGACAGTAGGTCTCCCTGGCCTCCCAAGCAGACCGAGGGACAATGCTGGGGCAAGCTATGGCAGGGCAAAAAAATAATAATAGTAATGGAGAATTTATTTAGCCAATCCAGGTCAACCACTTGACTACCAAATGCCACCATAATCCTCAGGATGTTGAAACATCCCGCCATCCTCAGGCCTCCAACCCGACCCTGACGGTGGGACTCAGGAGCTGTGTCTCAGCAGCAGGACATGAATGTAGACATGATGTGCTGCTTGTTAAAGCCAAAATAGTGTCTACCTTATCACCTCAATTACACTAGACTCTTCTTTAAAATCTACATAAGTTTCCTCCGAAGTTGTGTTGTTCTACTTTTGTGGGGAGGGGGCTGGTACTGGGGATGGAACCCAGGTGTGCTTTACCACTGAGCTACATCCCCAGTCCTTTCTAGTTTTTATTTGCAGACAGGGTTTCACTAAGTTGCTGAGGCTGGCCTCACACTTGCAATCCTCCTGCCTCAGCCTCTCAAATCGCTGAAATTACAGGTGTGCACCACCATGCCCAGCTTCTTGTTCTACTTTTTGCATTCAGAAATGTGTTTGTATATAAGCATGGGAATATATAAATAGGTGTCTAAACATCCTATCCCTTTCTGTGCTTTTTTCCCTCCCTAGCATTTTTCACCATATAACACACCAAGTATTTTACTGGTTTGTTTGTTGTCTTTCTCTGCCCTGTAGGTTGAAACTTCACGAGGTCAGGGATTTCAATGTTCCTGATCCTTGGTATATCCTGAGGGTCTAGTAGGTGCTGAGTAAATGTTTATCAAATGAAGAAACGAGTGCACATATATAACACCACCCTGATGCAAAGGCTCTACCACTCTAGAAATCTGAGGGGTAAACAGGTGCCCTGGAGGGTCCCTCTCTAGGTTTGCCAGCCCCAAAATGTCAGAGAGTTGGGTGACCAGTTGTCTAACAAGAGAAATGGGAGGAGAGCCTAGTGGAGAGGTCACCCCCACCCCAGTGGTGTTTGAATTTAGTGAGGAGCGATTCTGGATGGAACCCAGAAAGGTTGGAGGTCTCACCTTCCTTCAGACTTGCCTTTGGCAGAGGAGCCAAGCAGTTCTCGCCTTTCACAAGAAGTGGCTGGATGTATCCAGATGACAGGTGTCCCCTCTGCACAGCATAGGAGATTAGGTCTTTCATGGCTGACAGGGCAGCAGGGCTGGGGCTGTGGCCTGGAAGAGAGCAATTGTGGGTAATCTCAGTCTGATCTGAGCTTTAGGGGAACTGTATGGAGATGGGACACCCTGCCAGTTCCTGCATGGGTGTTGGAGGAAATGAAGCAGGAGTCAGCTCATCCCCCAGGTCTGAGAGGCAAAGTCAAGGGTCTGCACGACAGAGTTCTCCCTGGCCCAGGATGAAGTCCTTTCCCAATGACCTGCCAGGACTTCATTTGTCCACCCCCTCCGTTCATGAGAGAGCTCAGAGGCAGTAACCACCCAACAGCACTGGCCTGCTCAGGCCAGGGTTTCCCGTCAGTAGGGCCCCACAGGCACGAGCCAGGCTCTTCACCCACCTACTCCTATTATTCCTTATCACAAACCTCTAAGGTAGAAGCTACTATTAAGCCCATTATTCATGTGAAGGAACTTGAGGCCGTAAAAAGCAACACATTCAAAATCCCAAGCCAACAAAAAGCAATAAGTAGTCCAAAATCTATAAACAAATACATTCACTCATCAATTAATAAACAAAAGGCTGAACACGGTGAGTTCTCTATCATGCTGGAAATCACCCTAGAGTTGGCAGCAGAGGAAATAGACTCATGTTCTGATTTCTGTATTATGGCTGTGTCTCTTTGAGTTATTTACTTCTCTGAAACTCAGGCTGCACTCTGTGGTAATAGAAATTGTGAAGTTCACCTGGACAATCTCAAAGAGTAGGGAAGGAAAATGAACAACTAGGATTTCAAGATCTTGTTACTGGTAAGGGCTGCACAAATTCAATGAAATGGTCCTGGACAGACAATGTATGTTCCAAGGCAGATAGTAAGGTATTTGGAGCAAGAGACTAGAAGAAAGTGGAGTCAGAGAATAGGGAAAATCTGGGAGTGAGAGATGGAAGGAGAAAGTGTCAGGCAGGAATCTGGGGGGTACAGTCTGCAGCTACAGAAAGTTGACATTAGAGGAAGACAGGATAGTCATTCACACAGAGGTGACAGATGAATTCCTAATCTTTCCAGTAGGAGAGCAGGGGAACATGCTTGCAGAGAGAAGATCAGTGAGCAACTCTACCTATGAGATGCCTAGAAGAAGAGGAGCTACTTGGAGACAGAGAAAGAAGTCAGAGCAGTTGGAGAAGGATCCTCACCAAGCCATGTATGGAGGTCAGGGAGAAGAGGATTCCAAGAGTTGATCTTCAGAGAAGTTTAAGAAGCTGCAGTGTTGAGTGTTAAGGAATCTGGAAAAGGTTCAGCTGGGGTGGTCATTACCTTCCTTGGTGCCAAAGAAGGCGACGCCCAGGGAAATGTTGTTGTAGCCTTGGGTGTGCGAGCCTTGGACTTTCCAACCAACACCTTCATACACCCTGCCGTCATCCCCAATCAGGAAGCTGTGCAGCAAGGAAACATATGTTTAGTGACTGACATTGTAGCCCACCCCTGAGAGAGCAAACCACTTACCCAGGCTCAAAATGGAGAAGTGTTTTTGAGCCGTGTTCACTAAAAGGATCCACATGGATTCTTTCCAAACAATGGAAAGACCAAGTCATTTATTCTAGTCCTTAACATTCTAAAGGACCTGCTCCAGCCTCCCTACCTCCCCCATCCCTTGCTCAGAGACTGGAGTTGTATATAAACAACTTCCTTCCTTCATCCCAGAGGAAGGAGAGGTCCTGGGACCTTCACAGTAATTAACACCGACCCAATCCCAATCCCCTCCTGACACCAACCCTATGTCCCAAGGACTTAGGGAAATCTGGGAAGTGGTTGGCCACGGACTCTACAATGCTAGAGTTCTCAGATTCCACACTTTCTTGTGGCTCTTCTCCCTCCTCCAAAATGCACAGTGCCCAGGTAATCATCATACCAGATATTTATCTGATTTCTCCCTGCAGGGTAACTGTCCTGCAAATACCTGGCACCTGAGACAAGGACACAGAAGCAGAAGCCAAAGTGAGAGAAGTGATCCCAGAAGCCAAAGTGAGGGAGTAGAGAGAGTAAGAGAGCAGGGATAAACCAAAGAAAGTGTGCACACTGGGCTGGCTTTGCAGTGACCACCCCTTGCCATCACCCACCCCACCCAAGTCCTTCTGAGGAACTGTGTATGCATAT
Source organism: Sciurus carolinensis (assembly GCF_902686445.1). Taxonomy (NCBI): domain Eukaryota; kingdom Metazoa; phylum Chordata; class Mammalia; order Rodentia; family Sciuridae; genus Sciurus; species Sciurus carolinensis. The sequence continues at coordinate 96,279,096 of NC_062213.1, read as the reverse complement.
TTTAGAACTGTCCTTCAGAAGGGCTAGGGGCCAAGGGAGAATTCTATCAGTTCTTGCCTCCCCTCACCATCGAGGACTTTGGGAAAGCCTGAAGTATGGTGGACACTGAGGCAGAAGCCATCATCATGCATAGGAACTGTTCATATCTGGCCAAAGTCAGATGTGAGTCTCCTAGATGGCTCTTAGAGCAACAGATGGGACGACGGCCCCATCAAGGTATATGTGGTGGGGTGGAGCGTGCCAGGGGCAAAGACATGATTTTGAACCAATTCTGTCTCTGTGACTCCACAGCTGTGGGGCTTTGAGAAAATCAAACAGCCTCCCTATCTTCCTACCTAGAGAGGTGGAGACAACTGTTCTGTCAAACTCAGAGCTGTTGAGGAGTAAAGGCACTCAGGGACAAGGAAGTCATCTGTAACCTGTGATGTGCTGGGCAAACCAGAGTTGGAGTGGGTAGGAAAATTAGTTATCATTTGACTGTCCTTATTTTCTTTTGGGAGTTCTCAGAAAGGCAGGGACCTCTTGGAAAATTCCAAAGGATCTAGGATTTTATAAGGGTTTTAAACAGTTTATTCATTATAAGACCTACATAACTACAACCCAGAAATGAGGGAAATGAATGAGAAGGTGTTATGGTTTAGACATAAGGTTTTCCCCAAAAGCTCCTGTTAAACCAGGAATATTCAGAGGTAACAAAATTGAATTGCACATGCTATAACCTAATCAGCCCATCCTAGATTCAACAGACTGATGACTGGGTGGTAAATATAGGCAGGTGGGAGGTGGCTGGAGGAGCAGGTCACTGGAGGAATGTCCTGGAAGGGTTCATCTCCCCTGTGGCTCTCTCCTCCTCTCTCTGTCTTCTGACCCTGTCACGAGCTGGGTAGTTTTCCTCTGCTGGGCCCTTCCCCCATGATGTGCTGCTTCACTTGGGCCCAGAGCCATGGAGTCTACCACCTAAGGACTAAGAAAAAAAAAACTTTCCCTCCTCTAAGTTGCTCTTGTCAGGTATTTCAGTCACAGGAACAAAGAGCTGACTAAAACAGAAGGAATGGGAGAAGAATCCTGGGAGAGCAGTTTTGGCCATGTGCCTTGAGACCCACACTCCAGCGCTTACTTGTAGGCCACGTCACACCAACTGTTGTTGTGGACATGATGGGCCTGCAATTCCCGCAGCCTCTGACTGCAAACGGCCTGGTCATGGCACTCTAGCCCAGGGACATGATGTGTGACAAGGACATCCACGGGCATGGTCAGTTGAGAGCTGCAGCCAACAGCTTCTACCCCCCATTCCTTGCGAGACACCATGGTGAAGACATCTGTGGAGGAAACCATGGGACGTCACTGGGTGTGTCCTGCCCTGTGGTTGCCCATTAGCTACCTGGGCTGCACATATGTGTCTGGGCTGCATCTGCCCCATGGTGGTGGAAGAGTATTAGGAGGAAGCCCTCAGCAGGCAGGCACACCCACCCCTGCTCTTCCCCATAGCTGCATCTCACCCCTGAGGCAGAGTCTGATCCAGTCAGGGAGCCTCGATGCTTCACTGCCTGATCCCCACACAACCCCAGTCCAATAAGACACTACCTTCCAGCTCCTCCCCTGCTCTGCCCAGGCCCCTACTTCACGGAGCATCTCTATTTCTATCTCACCCACTTTCCTGAAGAAAGTCCTGAGCAGGGCTGCACCTCAGGACTGAACCTGGGAGGGCTGTACCTCCTCCTTGGCCTGGAGACTCCCTCCAGGCAGGGGCTGAGTTTCCCCACCCCAATCTCCTCCCTGAGGTCAGGGTTTCTATCTCCCCCTGACACCAACCCTATGTCCCAAGGACTTAGGGAAATCCAGGCTGTGGTTGGCCAGGGTTACTCTCTACTTAACCCCATTTGCCCCTGTCCCAGTGTCACATGGCTGTGCAGACCTGAGACACGTTTCCAGCCACATAAGAAACCCCAGTCAATCCCCAAGATTCCTCACCATCAAAACCTAGTTTGCCTTTTTCAATGAACTGAGAGATGTTGCCAAACAAATACTGCAGACCCTCTGACACCTGTTTTGTTTGTGTTTTGTCCCAGGAGGAAACAGCTGCAAAAGAATATTCCATTGTGCATCAAACTTCAAAGAATTCCAATACCAGGTATCCCAGTGGCACAGGCTCTGACCAGAAAGAGCCACCCCCTCTCCACTGCCCCTTGGCCTCCCCAGATATCCAAGCCACCTCCAAGAAATCTCTCTGAACTAACCAGAGGACCACCTCCAATAGCAGAAGAAGGCATGGCTTTCTCCAACATCAACTCCAGGTGAGCCCCCAGGTGTTACTTAATAGTTACAGACAGGGAGTCAGAAATAGCCTATTCTCATTGAGGGGCATCTACACACACGATTCGCAAAAACAACTTGGAAGTGCATTTGGGCACCTCCAAACCACAAAATCCTCTTCTGTGTGAATTTTAGCTAATGGAACATTGAGAAAGAGTGTGTGGGGAAGCAATTAGGTTCATCTGCATGAAGCAAGCCCGTGCCTGATTGATTTGGAGGGCGTCTGCTAACCCATGCTCCATGGTCCATGATGGACAGCAGTGAGATCTGGGGACAGGGCACTGACTTGCATCCAGTGATTGATATTCTTACCCCCAAGGAACTTTTTTATTCCTTTTTTTTTTCTAGTTTTAGGATCTTGATATGGTTAATTGGGTTTTTTTTTTTTTCCTCTTTTTAAAAATGTGTTCTTTCCAAGGAACTTTTTTTTTTTTTGACAAGCAAAAACCTAAGTCAAGTCAGACTCTGAATGATGTACTAGTAATATATTGTTCCAGTTTATTTGCTTTTACTCTCCAAGTTCTAAGTCCTCTGCGTGCATTATCTCATTTGATTCTCACAATAAGTTTAAGAGATTGGTAACCTTATGTCAATGTTCAGGTTGGAAAATTAAGACTTAACTGAATAACTTATTTGAAATCATTATTGGAAGCAGGGTAAGGAGTCGAATCCAGGTCTAGAGAGTTCAAGTTCTATGCTCTAAGTATAAAGCTATTTTTTCAACTTAGGGAAGAGCAAGCATTTTAGGAATTTCTATTTCAGTATTTGGTCCAGAGAAAGAAAACTTACCACAGGATTGGAGACCCAAAACAGAGAAGATGTGAAGCCAGAGCAGCATCCTTACATGTGCCAGGACACTAATTGGGACACTGGGTTTAGCAGCCCTTAAGGAAAGCAGTGGCCCTGGGAGAGACACTGACAGTTAACATGATTATTATGCTGACTCTGCAAATGGAGCACACCCCCCCACCCAGATTATGCAGTACCCCTGTCTGTCTCCCTGTCACACTGCGGGCCTCCTGAGGCTCATGCTTTCTAGGGTGCCCCTGCCCACAGCCAACATCCTTGTCTTTTTACCCCAGCGACTCAATTTCATCAAATACCTACTGTGTGCAGGGCCTGTTTAGGCACCTGCACATGCAATCTTTTTTAATGCTCACCATTTCTGTAAGGTAGGATTGTTAACCCCCATTTCTACAAACAAGGGAAGTAAGATCCAAAAACAGTTCAACCAAGAAATCCAAACTCTCCTAGACGAGTCCACTGCTGAGAATTACTTTCTAGCTGGGGACAGAACCAAGTGAGGGAGATTCAGGAATTGAGGGAAAGGAGCATCCCAGTTCCAGGGCAGAGGAAATCTGATCTTACTCTCCATTTGGTGAGGTCCAGTCCCTTCTCCTGGGAGGGACTCTGGAGAAGAAACACTCAGAAATACCTGTGGACCGGTGCTGTCCTGGCCCAGCAGGTCAGGGTGCAGTCCACTCGCTCCTCATTGGCTGGCAGCTCCCTCTCCTTCAGACTCGGCCTCAGACGCTGTCCTCTCTTCCAACTGGTGCCGCCTCCTCCAGCCTTCGCTCTCCCCAGCACTAGAGGGCGCTCCTTCCCTGGAAGTGACCCACTCAGGCTCTGACTTCCCAGAGAGAAGAGGAAAGCCTGGGATCCCTAACAAAAGACAGGACAGAGGTCTGAGGCTCAGAGCTGGCTCTTCCACAATAGCACTGAAAGAAACTGAGGTGGAACCAGACTGGGCTGGGAGCACCTGGGGACCCGCCCTGTGAATAAATCCAGGAATCTCCTCCCTGGGAAAAATCAAGATTGCCCAACCTTACCCGAGCTCTTTCCTCATCCCCAGTCCTTAATAAGCCCAGTCAACCTGTGGGAACCAGGGGCTGTGTCCCCCTGACATCTAGAAACTTCCTGTCCATGGAAAGGGATCTGCTTCAGAAGTCTGAAAGCTGTGGATTGAGGTCATTTCACCAACATGCCATCCTGTCCTCTTCCACTAGGTTCCCCTGCTTGGAGGGAGAGAAATAAAAAGCTATATTCCCAGGAGATGGTTCACTATGCCTAATTCTGACCCTGTAACCCATACATGCATCACACTGTTCTGCCACGCCACATCTTTGGCCTCAAGCTGTCCCCCACTACAGGAAGCCTCCCACAAGCCAAGCATCTCCAGTTCCTCACCCACTCCTGGATCAGGACTATATTACTGGGTCATCTCCTCATCAGGTTCATGCTGTGCAACTCTGCTTTTCCTGAGCTGTGAGTCTTTGCAGGGGAAGTTCCATGTGACACTTTCCAAGAATAAAGCAAGGTGCACATCTCCATGGAGACCTCTCAGCTCCTAGTGGGTGGGGCAACCTCTAGAGACACTGAGGAAAGGCCCAAATCCAGAAAGTTTGCCCTTAGTGAGTCACAGTCTCATTCTCAGGTCTCAGGACTCAAGAAAAGCTCCCTAAAAAGGGTTCCTTGATTAACACACCTCTCTCACCACTGGATAGATCGTCCAAACAAAAATTGAATAAAGAAACTATAGATCTCAACAACACAATCAGCAATTTAGACTTAACGGACATATATAGAATATACCATCCAACAAAGAATGAATACACTTTCTTCTCAGCAGCACATGGATCCTTCTCTAAAATAGACCATATTTTATGCCACAAAGCTACTGTTAGTAAATACAAGAAGATAGAGATACTACCTTGTACTCTATCAGATCATAATGGATTGAAATTAGAAATAAATGACAGAATAAAAAACAGAAACTTCTCCAATACCTGGAGACTAAATAATACACTATTATATGATGAATGGATAACAGAAGACATCAGGAGGGAAATAAAAAAATTCTTAGAAGTAAACGAGAACAAAGACACATCATATCAAAATCTCTGGGACACTATGAAAGCAGTACTTAGAGGAAGATTTATTTCATGGGGTGCATTCAAAAAAGAAGTAGAAATCAACAAATAAACGAGTTAACACTACAGCTCAAAGCACTAGAAAAAGAAGAGCAGACCAATACCAAAAGTAGTAGAAGACAGGAAATAGTTAAAATCAGAGCCGAAATCAACGAAATCGAAACAAAAGAAACAATCGGAAAAATTAATAAAATAAATAGTTGGTTCTTTGAAAAAATAAATAAAATTGATAAACCCTTAGCCACACTAACAAAGAGAAAGAGGGAGAAAACTCAAATTACTAAAATTCGGAATGAACAAGGAAACATCACAACAGACATGAGTGAAATACAAAACATAATTAGAAGCTATTTCGAAAATCTATACTCCAACAAAACAGAAAACCTTGAAGACATCAACAAATTTCTAGAGACATATGAACTACCTAAACTGAACGAGGAGGACATACACAACTTAAATAAACCAATTTCAAGCAATGAAATAGAAGAGGTCATCAAAAGCCTACCAACAAAGAAAGTCCAGGACCAGATGGGTTCTCAGCCGAGTTCTACAAAACCTTTAAAGAAGAGCTCATTCCAATACTCCTCAAACTATTCCATGAAATAGAAGAGGAGGGAACCCTACCAAACTCGTTCTATGAAGCCAATATCACCCTGATACCTAAACCAGACAGAGACACATCAAGGAAAGAAAATTTCAGACCAATATCCTTAATGAACATCGATGCAAAAATTCTCAACAAAATTTTAGCAAATCGCATACAAATATATATTAAAAAGATAGTGCACCACGATCAAGTGGGTTTTATCCCAGCGATACAAGGTTAGTTCAGCATTCGGAAATCAATAAATGTCATTCACCATATCAACAGACTTAAAGTTAAGAATCACATGATTATTTCAATAGATGCAGAAAAAGCATTTGATAAAATACAGCATCCCTTCATGCTCAAAACACTAGAAAAAATTGGGGTAATGGGAACATTCCTAAACATTATAAAGGCCATCTACGCTAAGCCCATGGCTAATATCATTCTAAATGGTGAAAAACTGAAAGCGTTCCCCCTAAAAACTGGAACAAGGCAGGGATGCCCTCTTTCACCGCTTCTATTCAACATCGTCCTTGAGACTCTAGCCAGAGCAATCAGACAAACCAAAGAAATTAAAGGGATACGAATAGGAAAAGAAGAACTCAAACTATCCCTGTTCGCTGATGACATGATTATATATTTAGAGGAACCTGGAAATTCCACCAGAAAACTTTTAGAACTCATAAGTGATTCAGTAAAGTAGCAGGTTACAAGATCAATGCTCATAAATCCAATGCATTTTTATACATAAGTGATGAATCTTCAGAAAGAGAAATTAGGAAAACTACCCCATTCACAATAGCATTGAAAAAAATAAAATACTTGGGAATCAATCTCACAAAGAGGTGAAAGACCTCTACAATGAGAACTACAGAACACTAAAGAAAGAAATTCAAGAAAACCTTAGAAGATGGAAAGATCTCCCATGTTCCTGGATAAGCAGAATTAATATCGTCAAAATGGCTATACTACCTAAAGTTCTATACAGATTCAATGCAATTCCAATTAAAATCCCAATGATGTACCTCGCAGAAATAGAGCAAGCAATTATGAAATTCATCTGGAAGAATAAAAAACCTAGAATAGCTAAAGCAATCCTCAGTAGCAAGAGCGAAGCAGGGGGTATTGCAATACCAGATCTTCAACTCTACTACAAAGCAATAGTAACAAAAACAGCATGGTATTGGTACCAAAATAGACAGGTAGATCAATGGTACAGAATAGAGGACATGGACACAACCCAAATAAATACAATTTTCTCATACTAGACAAAGGTTCCAACAATATGCAATGGAGAAAAGATAGCCTCTTCAACAAATGGTGCTGGGAAAACTGGAAAACTATATGCAATAGAATGAAACTAAACCCCTATCTCTCACCCTACACAAAACTCAACTCAAAATGGATCAAGGACCTCGGAATCAGACCAGAGACCCTGCATCTTATAGAAGAAAAAGTAGGTCCAAATCTTCAACTTGTTGGCTCAGGATCAGATTTCCTTAACAGGACTCCCATAGCACAAGAAATAAAAGCAAGAATAAACAACTGGGATAGATTCAAACTAAAAAGCTTTCTCTCAGCAAAGGAAACTATCAGAAATGTGAAGAGAGAGCCTACAGAGTGGGAGAATATCTTTGCCAACCATACCTCAGATAGAGCGCTAATTTCCAGAATCTATAAAGAACTCAAAAAACTCTACACGAAGAATACAAATAATCCAATCAACAAATGGGCTAAGGAAATGAACAGACACTTCACAGAAGAAGATGTACAAGTAATCACCAGATATATGAAAAAATGTTCAACATCCCTAGTAATAAGGGAAATACAAATCAAAACTACCCTAAGATTTCATCTCACCCCAATTAGAATGGCGATTATCAAGAATACAAGCAACAATAGGTGTTGGCGAGGATGTGGTGAAAAAGGAACACTCATACATTGCTGGTGGGGTTGCAAATTAGTGCAACCACTCTGGAAAGCAGTGTGGAGATTCCTCAGAAAGCTTGGAATGGAAACACCATTTGACCCAGCTATCCCACTCCTTGGCCTATACCCAAAGGACTTAAAATCAGCATACTACAGAGATACAGCCACATCAATGTTCATTGCTGCTCAATTCACCATAGCCAGATTGTGGAACCAACCTAGATGCCCTTCAGTTGATGAATGGATAAAGAAACTGTGGCATATTTATACAATGGAATATTACTCCGCAATGAAGAATGATAAAATTATGGCATTTGTAGGCAAATGGTCGAAATTGGAGAATATCATGCTAAGTGAGATAAGCCAATCTCAAAAAACTAAAGGACGAATGATCTCGCTGATAAGCGGATGAGGACATATAATGGGGGGTGGGACGGGCTAGCATTAGGTTTAGGGTTAGGTTTAGAGTTAGGCTAAGGAGAGCAGTAAGAATGAAGGAAAGAAGGACTGTGTAGAGGGAAAAGAGGGGTGGGAGGGGTGGGGGGGAGGGGAAAAATATAATAAACATCATTACCCTATGTAAACGTAAAAAAAATAAATAAATAAAAAAATAAAAAAAAAAAAAGGGTTCCTTGAATGCACACTAGGTTCACCCACTTCCTTCCCAGTCCTGCGCCCAGGTCCAGGCCAAAGCATGAGAAGAAGCAGGGGCTACTAAGCCTGGGTGAAGGTGCAGGTGTGCAGAGCCAGAGACCAAGATGAAGGAGATCCAGAACTGGAGCCCAAGATCAGGACCAAAGGAACCTAGAGGTTTCCTGACCCTTTGGGGTGTGTTGTTTTTCCACACCCCAGTTCTCTGCCCATCTTAAGCAGCAGCACAGCCCTTAGAGTGAGGGATAAAGTCTGAAGTCTTGCATCCAGGGACATCAGGGGAGGGAGGTGCAGACACTCCTTTTACCTCCCCAGAGGGGCTTGGGGATGGGAGACCCAAGGAAAACCTGGGTAGTAGCTGCCCAAGAGCACCCATAAATGCTCTGCCATGTCCAGACACCAACACATTCCTGTGACAAACATCTGTCCTGGACAAGGGTATCAAGAGGGGGGAAGAGAAGAGTGTGGATCATCCTTCTCTGGTTCTGGGAACTTAGGACTAAAATCCTAAGAGGATCTCCTGAGTCCTGAATGACCCAGTTCTTGTCAATCACCCGCCAGCCCCATCTCAGCTCACTCTGCAAGAGCCGGGCCCTTCCTGTGTATTCCCGCCTCACCTCTCACCTGGGGGAGGCTCCACTCAACCTGGCTTCTTCCAAGATGCCTCTGTGCCTAGTTTAGACTGGTAGAGCCTCAAGAGTCCCCTCCTGTCCTAAATTGTGATGATGATCTCCATGAGGGCAGCCCCTGAGTCTGTCTCTTCACCAGTGCCTAAGGTAGCAGCACACGATTTTTAAAGATATGAAAAGAAGGAAGGGAAAAGGAAAGTTCCCTGGAGGGCTTCAGGTAATGCATGCCTCAGACAGTGGTTCTCAGACAGGTGCCAGAGAAACCTGTAGGCCTCCAGGTGCTCCAAGGATCCCCTTCAGAGTTCTAAGGGGTCAAAACTCTCCAGAAAAATGTACATGAGCCACCTGCGACAGGAAGTCACAAACCAAAAACCCTCAGTTCCTCGCCTTCTGTACTACACTGATATTGGCACTGGTAACACAGAAACAATACCATGGGATGTAGAATTGCCAGCAACGTAGCACAAACCAAGGCAGTGGCACCAAGCTCAGCTGTAGTCTTGCATTCTTCACAATGCATTCCTTCAAAAAGAGGTTCAAGCCCGGTGTGGTGGCACATACCTGTAATCCCAGTGCTGAGGCAGGAGGACCTTAATTTTGAGGCCAGCCTTAGCAATTTAGCAAGGCCCTAAGCAACTTAGTGAGAACCTGTCTCAAAATTTTAAAAGGGCTGGGGATGTGACTCAGTGGTAAAGTGTAGGGAACATTCCTCAAGCTTATCTGACACCAGTCGCTGACACCATGGTCTAAGTAAGCCAAACAGTCTGAACAGAGAAACTGAGGCAATGGTAAAGACTCGACATGGAATGAAGGTCTTTGCAGTTGCTGAGGCTGAGTTTGAACTGAGGGGAGTCCTTGTTCTGACATGCATCCCAGAAAGCTGTGATGTGAGCTCGCCCGCACTGCCTTGCCTCATGCTGTGGGCTGGAGTTTGCCATTCCCCCAGTCCTTTGTCTCAGACCTGTTGCTGGGCAGAATTACTTAGGCATACTTGGTTTGTTTGTACTACCTCGACCTCAACATATAGTTCACCTACAGGCTGACTCTGTTATACTTCAACAATCGTGTTAACCTGATTGGATAATGTGCCTATATATGTCCTGTACAACCCTAAATAAAATTAGATCCGTGCCTTCAGAGCTCAATCTCTGATGCCTGAGTAAGCGCGCTGGGTAAGGCTAGGTAAGGTAGGCAATGTTCGTCCTTACCCATCAGCAAACCTGTCTCTGAACATCTACAGTAAAGCACCTCTAGATTTAATCCCTAGTACCAAAAAAATTTGTTTTTCACCAAAGATTGATTTGTTTTGTTTTGTTATTGGTTCATTTTTGATTTTTTTGTTTTGTTTTGTTTTGTTTTTTCAGTACTGGAGATTGAACCCAGGGGTGTTCAACCATGAGCTTCATTCCCAACCCCTTTTATTTTTTATTTTCAAACAGGATCTCTTTAGGTTGCCCAGGTTGGTCTCCAAATTTTGATCCTCCTGCCTCAGTCTCCCAAGTATCTGGGATTATAGTCATCACCACCACATCAGGCCCTACCTAAGAACATTTTTAATGAAGCAGAGAAAATTATTCATTTTATTAAATCTTAATCCTGGTTCTCTTGTGGAAAAGCATTTGTGTGACTGAGCTGTGACCAAACCAGTCACTTTTTCATGGAACACCATTTTTATCTGAAAGAACAGATAACAAACTACATATTTATACTTGGGCACATGGTAGATATCCTCTTGAAGATGTACAAAGTGTGCCTTCCATTTCAAGGAAAACAACTAATGGAATTTGTTACTTTAGTAAAATTAGGACTTTCAAGCAAAAATTAGAATTTTTGAAAAAAATTGTCTGCCACCATGATTTGACAACTTCCCAATACTGAAAGACTTTACTGAGATCAGTGATGATATTGCCATATGTAATTTGCATACAGATATACACAAACATAAATATTTACATATAAATATATGTCAAGTAATGAAATTTGTCAGCATTTAGAAGTGCATACTTCAGTAAACCAGTATTTTCTGAATCACTAATATATAATGTTGCAAAATCATGTTTGAATAAAATATCCATTCAAGTTTTAAGATAGACCAATTGATTCTAATGAAACCAAATACAAAGAATTCATTCATATGGTTTCAGAATCTACATTACAAATAACTTTTAACAAATTACCAATTATTGGGTTTGGATGTATATCAAAGAATAATTATTTTTAAAGACCACTAATATATTCCTCCCCATTCCAAGTACCTGTCTGTGAGTGGCTAGAGTTTTCTTCTCATCGTCAACCAAAACAATATATTGCAACATGTCGAATGCAGAAGCAGTTATGAAAACACAGCTATCATCTTTTCATCCATACAGGAAGTAATAGGAGAAAATGTTTTAAAAAGTGACACTCTTCTCACTAACTTTGTAAAACATATATATAATTATTTTTAATTTTTGAAACGTATGTTAATGTGTAATGGGTTTACTAATGCTAATTTAAATGAATATCTCAAACTTTTCAAATTCCAATATGGCAGATATTGATTAGACATAACCCACAAAAACTCTCTGAGGTAGTCTGTACTTTTTACCAGTGCAAAGGTATCCCAAGAACAAAAAGTCTGAGGCCACATGAATGCCACAAGCGCTGGTGCAGGTTGGCCACCAGGTGGCAGCACGCGTTCCTTGAATCCTGGTGCAGCCTTTCACACACCCCCACTCTCAGGTGTCTTCCCCACCTGCCCACGTCCTTATCACTCCTCTCCACTTCCTTCTTTTCCTCTGCCTTCTCTGTGTTACACAACTTCTTAATTACCGGAAATGATCTTCTAAGCATAAGTTCTACGAAAGCCAAGTCAGTCATTCATTTTATCCTGCAAATGCTTATCAGATATCTCTCACATGCAGAGTTTATCATTCAAGAATGAGTAAGAGGAGAAGCTGGCTCTCCAGGATTTAATCACCTAGTGAGGGAAACAGGACCAAAGGCCAGTAATTATAATGCCAACTTGGCGATGTTTGTGAAAGCCCTTATTTTCTACAAAGGGGATTTCTGAGAGGCAGAAGAAGCCAATGGAGAGATACTGAGAAACCCCTCAGAAGTCTTGGGGAGATCTGAAACTTCAGTGTGGGATAAAGTAAGGACGACCATCAGAAAATGGGAGAAGAGGAAGGACTGGAGAAACAGCATTCAGGGGACAAAAAACAGAACATCAGTTTTCTTGGTTTGCAAGACAAAGTTTCACAGAAATTAAGAAGATTCTGAGCATGAATAGTTGAGGTGGAGTTAGGGGAGGTGTTCAGACCTGGGGAAACTCCAGGGTAAGGATCTATGAAGTCAGGTTACAAGAAAGGCCTCGCTGTGGATGCTAGAGCAGCCCAGTATGGGGCAGGAGATGGGGTCTGTCCTCAGCAGAGACCTCAGAATGGCCCATCGGTGAAGGCTTAGTGAGATGGGAGCCCAAAGATGGCAGGAAAACAGTCTGAAGTCTCATGTGGATAACTCCTCTGAGCTATCCTAATGCACCAGAGACCCAAACTGAGTAATGGTGAATGGAGAAGTCAGAAAGTCCAGATCCAGAAGGTTCCCAGCAAGCGAGAAGGGAGGGAATGGAGGAAGAGGCAGCAGATTGGGCTTCGCCTGGGAGGGGGTGAGCCCCAGGTGGCAGCTTTGAGGAGGGGCCTTGCCTTCCTCTGCTGGGGGAGCCACACATAAGCCAGGAATCACACAGGGCCCTGGAGCATCAAGGCTGGGTGTTCATAGAGCCCACCAAGATGCCATCAAAACCTGGTGCCACACAAAAAATGACTTGAGCTGACCTAAACTCTCTGTTTAATGGATACAAAAGTGGAGGCACTAAGGAGCAAAAGACTTCTGATGACCATCCCCCCCCCCCCAAGTGAGGCTGGCAAGGTTAGGACTAGAACTCAGCTCTCAGCCTCCAGGTCACTGTACACTTTCCACCAGGGTTCCACATGCTGAAGATGCAGAGCTTGGGGTAGGGGGAGTCCCACATGTGCCCAGTGTGATACCCAGTACAACACAGACAGACCAAGTGGCCTGAAGGGCCACAGCAGGAGAGTTAGGAGAAGTAGAAAGACTCAGGCCTGCTGTTGGTCCTGTGCATGGGAAAGGGGCTGGTGACCTGATTGTGGCTACAGGATTCTCTGCCAGTTAGTTGTTTGCTTATGCATTTTTAATCCAGAAACCACATCTTTTTCTCCCAAAAACAACATCCATAGTCACTGTCCAGAGCCAGAAAAAATTGGCCCAATTCATGTCCTAGCAGGAAGTTCTTAGTTTCCCTGGAAATTAGTACCCTGAGAAGATCTACCTCCCAGTATCCCTCAATCCAACCTGGACCTTGGCTGGTAGTGAGGATGAGGATGGGGCTGGGAGCATCAACTGATCAAGCCAGGAATGGCTGAGACCTGACTTCACCTGGGCCTGAACTAGGCTGGGATCTGGGGCCCACCATGGCCTCCTGAGATGAGAACTTACTGTCAACTTGGGATTCCCCAAGTGCAATTCCATGTCCACTTTGAAACGTGGTTAGACTTGCTTCTGCCAGCTGCCAAGGCTCATCTCTCCTCTCCCCTCCCCATTTTCATCCTGAAACATGGTATGATGACAATCAGCAGCTGTGCAGAAAGTTAGAGGGCAAAGGGCAAGAGATCAGTGTCCATTCGACATTCACTCACTTCATTAATTCCCGCATGCCTGCATTGATTCATTCGACAACTGTTCATCCAGCACCCAGCAACCCAGGCCCTTGCTGGATGCCAGGATCCCAGAGGTGAGCGGAGCAATATCCCTGCCTAGAGGAGCCACCGTCAAGTGAAGGAGACAGTACTGAGAGTCAAGAACTCCACAGCAAGCAGGTCACCCCCTGTCCGCCTACAGACACACACACCCTGCTTCATTGTTAGTTCTTTTGCTTTGCTTTAAAATTAGTTGACAAATTTTATAAATGGAAGTTTGCAATAAAAATGCAGATTCCACAGGTCTTTGGAAGATCTAGCAACACCTGGTCCACATGGCAGCCCTCCCCCGAGGCTAAATACTGGCTGTCACTCCAAGTTAAGAATGCTCTCACCAGCCAGTCTCCACCACTACCTAGTGTCCTTGACCCAGAGTTCCCATGTCAATTGCCAAAGTCACCCTACTGGTGCTGTTGATGTTCTCACACCAGGCCAACTTCACCATATGCCCTGTTCTGCAGGAGTATGTGACTCTTTGGTGCCGGTGAAATGGCTCCAACAGAGCCAGCAGAGGGTGCTATGGGAGCACAGGGGAAGGCACCCCTGGCAGCTGCCTACAATGCCTAAAACTAGGTCTAGATTCTTTACCTGCCTCAGGAGGTGGGCACACAGGGTCCAAGCTGGCTCTTGCTATTTCCTCCATTCAGTGTTTCCTCTAAACAGTAGGGGCAGCATCATCTGGGGAATGCACCTGAGCTTCCCATTTAAGTATTCCTTGGCTGACTGAGCACAATGGCACACACCTGTAATCCCAGCTATTCTGGAGACTGAGGCAGGAGGATCACAAGTTTGAGACCTGCCTGGACAACTTAGTGAGATCCTTTCTCAAGAACACAAGAAAGCGTTGAAGGTGGTATAACTCAGTGGTACAGCACCCCTTGGTACCCCGGTATCACAAAAATAATAATAATAATTTCACAGCCATGTCCACACCATTCATTCAAGTGTGTATTCAATGTGTATTTATTAAATAATTGCTGTGTGCTTAACACAGTGCCAGGCCCCATCCCTAACTACCAAGAGTTTAAAATGTGATTAGGAAGACATGATATAAAATCATGTCTCCCCTGTGTTTTGTGACTCACTCACCAAGATCCCCCAGCATCTCATGTTGGTAGCAATACTTGTTGCACAAATGAGTGAAAAGGTAACTGATAATAATGCTTCTTATTTCCTGAGCTCTTCCTAATTCTACATATATTGTCACAATCCTCAAGGTAAGCGCTGTTATTATCCTATTTTACTGATTAAGGAAAGTGAAACACAGAGAAGTTCAATAAACTTCCTAAGGTCTCACAACAAGTCTGAACTCCTAATTCTCTGTGCCACCTCAGCAGCGCAAGGCAGGATGTGCTCAGGACCAAGGCTTAGCACACACTGGGGCCACCCAGGGCTGTCAAGGGGCAGTGGGCAGGATGCCTAGGCAATGAGGGAAGATTTGGTGAACACTGGAGAAAAGAACTGGGCAAGGTGGAAAAGGAGAAATGTCTTCCCTGAAGGAGGGAGAGAGACTGGGGTGAGCAAGAAGGCAGGGAAATATCTGAAGTAGGTCCTCCAGGCACACTTCCCAGGGCGAGGGGTCAGGATGCCGATAAGGAAACGCGATGATTCAGCAAAAGCAAGGGTGTCCCTCATGCACAGCCCCGACTGTATGCAGGAAGGAGATGAATATGTAAAAGAACCTCTCTTTCAGGATCTACAGGTAATCATTAGACAGAAGCAAAGTATGCAAATAACTCAACTCCAGGAAAGCAGGCATTAGGAGGCAGAAGTGGTGTGGAGGAAACTGTCCTGGCCAAGGGGATTGTTTCCTGATGGGAAGAATAGTGCAGGTTCCAGGATGAGGCAGCATTTGAGCTGAGCCATGAGGGGTGGGTAGGATTTCACCAGGTAAAGCTGTGGCAAGGTGGGAGGTGCGTGCCCACAGTGGATGAGGAGTGAAGGGGAAATTGACCAGAGAGACAGAGCCCATGCCCCCATAGGGTCTTGGGTGCAGGGCTAAGCCATATTGGTTTTCTCTGTGGGCAGCAGGGAGCCACGGAAGGTTGTTACAGGAGAGGTATCCATCTTGCCCACAAGAAAGTTACATAAAAATAGACATCATCTAGGGCATAAGTTCCTGGAGGGCGTGGACCCCTATGAGGAGCAGGACTTAGAAGAGGTAGATGCTGAGAGATGCTAGTAACACATTGGTCACTCAGACTGTAAGAAGGAGGTAAACTCGCAGTTGCCCTTAACCAGGAACCAGGATATCTGAGTCCAAGTCCTGCTAGGTCACCAACCAGCTCTGTGACCTTACTGGGGTCCCTCTCTTGGGCATCAGATTCTTCATCTGCAATTCAAGACAGTCAATCATCTCTAAGAATCTTTCTAACCCTAACTGCCACCCTCCAAATTTAAGAACTCATACCAAACCCCATGCCAAACCCTCCCCCTCACAGAGCCAGTCCAGGGGACTAAAGAGAGGGAAGACAGAGGGTCTCAGGCACCCATGGGTCCTCAGACAACCTCTAGCTATCACAGGGTGGAGATGGAGCATGAGAGGTGCCAGAGGAGCGGCAGGCTGGTGGCTTGCTCAGGGAGAGAAGGGGGTGGGGGTTGAGGAGACTGAACTAACCAGCCTCCTCCCAAACCAGTTCCAGGCCCAGGGCTGGCAATTTCACAAAAAGGCAAAAGGAACTATGTGAACATTTCCTGTCCTGCCCCAGCCCCCTTCCTGGAAGCTTACCAAACCGATCATCTGTGAAGCAATCTTCCCCCGAGAGTGCCGGCCAGGAGCTGCCTATAAATGCCAAGCCACCACCTCTCTGTCAAAAGCTGTGTGTCTCGTCTCGACTTTGGTGAGAGAGCTGCTCACTACCCATTGGCAGAAGCCTGCCCTTCAGTTCTTTCTCTTCTCTTTCCACCCAACCTTCTTCCAAACTCTCCTCCTGGAGTTTGGCCCTGCACACTTTATAGCATTCTTCACATTTTCTTAGAGTCTCCTGTGCTCAAATGCTTTCCCCCCCTCCCCTTCCTTTCTGTCAGTGGCCAGAGAACATGTCAGGGAAGCTTGGCAGTTTGTTCTTTCTTCTAATCACCCCAACCCTTGCTTCTCCATTATTCAGACAGAGTGCAAGAAGATGGCATTGAACATGTCAGAGATGGAACGCAGCATAGAGACCGTGATCAACGTCTTCCACCAGTACTCAGCAAGGACAGAGAATCCAGACACCCTGAGCCAGAAGGAATTCCAACAGCTGGTGCAGAAAGAGCTGCAAAACTTCCTCAAGGTAGAGCTTGGTTAAAGAGAGAGGAGTGGGTGCTGTCTGCAGCAATCAAGGAGAAAGTTGTAGCCGGGCACATGCCTGTAATCCCAGCTACTCAGGAGGCTGAGGCAGGAGGATCTCAAATTTGAGCCAACTTGTGTAACTCGGCAAGACCCTGTCTCAAAATTAAAAATACAAAGAGTTGAGGTATAACTCAGTGGTAGAGCACCTCTGTGTTCAATTTACAGTACCAAAGAGAGAGAGAGAAAAAAAGAAAACTAGTGGCTTCTACTCAGAGACACTAGAGGTGCTCAAATCTAGGCAGCACTAATAAGAGTCAAGAAATTGTCTGGGGGCTGGGGATATAGCTCAGTTGGTAGAGTGCTTGCCTCACATGCACGAGGCCCTGGGTTCAATCCCAGCACCACCAAAAAGAAAGAAATTGTCTGATTAGACATCCACTGTGTGTGAAGCCCTGTTGTGGACGCAGGGAGGTAGCAGTGAACAGGGAACCCCCATCCCAATCAGGAAGACACATAACAAATGAACACAGGTAGAGCCAATGCCAGTAAGTGCCTGGAAGAAAACAAGTTAGAGGGACGAGGGTTATAGCTCAGTTGGTAGAGAGCTTGCCTTGCACAAAAAAGAAAAAAAAGAAAGAAAGAAAACAAGGTAGAGTGGTGGGTCTGGGCTGGTAGGGCAGAGGGGACTAGGTAGTGTGGACAAGAAGAACCTCTTTGACACTTGAGCTGAGACCTGGGGTTGGGAAGGGGAGCACCTAAACTTGGCACTTGGCAGGACGCTAAGGAACTCTAAGACTGAGCTGGGAATGCGGGGTAGATCTGGAGGGCTTTTCCAATCCTGCCTGTCTAGGGAAGAAAATGGGGAAATAAGGAGCATGTGGGGAACGCCCAGCACAGCACTGGCACGTACAGAGCACTCAGTAAAATGTTAGTGTTTCCCCTGTTCTAAAAACTGAGTTTGAGGAAACAAGGATTCATTCCAACACTTTTTTTGCTTTCTTTATAAATTTGGGGAAATTGGAAAAACAGAGGCCTGGACTAAGAAAGGTAGAACACATGGGTACCAGTCTCAATCCTATTTCCAGGGCTAGCCGTCCTGGGGTGGTCCCCATTCTGCTCTGGTGCTCCTCCCTTCCTGGTAAGGTGGAGAAATGTCACCATGGGATGTCTGAGGGACAATGACACTTCCCTACAGTTGAAAGTCTCTGCAAAGCAGCTTGCTGGATGAGGGTGGACCAAGAGGTTGTGCAGATGAGGGTCTCCTCTGTGGGATCCCCACCTACTCTCCATCCCCCTCCCCAATGTCCCCTGCCAGAAGCAAAGTGACAGGCCAAGAAGGGGAGCTGGGACCTACAGGATGGGTAACTCAGACTCCAAGCCCAAGAGAAGGCTTAGCAAAGGTGTCTCAGCCAGTGAGTGGCAGAACTGGCTGCCGTTTCTCTCTTGGTTCCACCTGGACCTCTTCACCTCACCCGCCATCTTCCCTGGCATACTCCATCATACCCTTTGGGGTCAGCAGAGCCCCTACACTGTTCTCTGTCCCCACCCAAGATTTCATATCATCTTGCTTTTCTAAACAAGTATGTTAGGCTGGAATGAGCTTCACCAACTAGTAACCTCTAGGGGAAAGGAAGGGAGGAAAGTAAAGGGAATAGGACAAGACTGGACCCTAAGTCAGATCTGAATTTGCTTTCTCTACTCCTGTTTCCAAGCATGCTCAACCTGGGGAAAACTGTCGAGCCTTTCTACGACTCAATTTCCTTAAGTCTTCTAAGGAAGATGCGATTTCCACCTAGTAAAGTTGTTAAAAAGATCAAACGAGGAGATATTTCTAGACTTGCAAATTGTGTGACCTTCTTCTGTAAAATAGAAAGCCATGGTACCCAATTTGTAGGGCCATCTGGGGAACAAATTAGAAAATGTTCAGAACATGCTTAGAACCTGCTCCACTGGGGGCACTCAGCCAATGGTCATCTTCAAGTGTCTTTAATAGGGGCCAGCTTTCCCCATGCACTTGCCATCTGGGCATTCACTGTGCTCCCGGGTCCCCACCCCTGGCCATACCCAGCCCTTACAGTTCTCTCTCTCACACCCACAGATGGAGAAGAAGGATACCCAGAGCATAAATCACATCTTAGAGGACCTGGACACCAACGTGGACAAGCAGCTGAGCTTTGAGGAGTTTGTCATTCTGATAGCAAAGCTGACCCATGCCTCCCACGAGGAGATGCACAAGAATGCCCACAACAAGGAAGGTCATAGCCATGGGCCAGGCCTTGGGGAGCTCCACAATTAGGAGGTCAGATCACCCTGCATCTGCCCAGCCAGGTCCACAGGGAATGGTGTGTCACACTGCCTTGGCTGTGAGCCTGGAGGTTGAGGGGAAATAAAGTCTTCCTCCATGCCAGCGCTTGTGTGTTTCTTCTGCCACTTCACAACTTGTCCTTCCCAGGAGTCTGAGCACTAGACAGCCCTGCCCTTGTCTGCAACTCAGCCCTCCATTTGGTCATAACAAAATGAGAACCGGCAACATATGGGTCTGTTCCTGACCCTCTTGGGTTCACCTACCTGACCATGTCCTCACCTCTGACATTGGACCCTACTGCTCAGGTCCCATCACCCTGTCCAGCCTGTCAACACACCTTGTCACTGTAGAAAGCAAAAGCAGGCTATCACTGTCCCTCTATCTACCACACACTTCCTTAGCCCTGCCCAGTCCTGCCCAGCCCCTCTTTGCCCATTAGACCTCTATCCCCCTGAAGTCTTCCAGAAATGGACTTAGACCATGCCACATCTGGGGAAGAATATTGGAGCTTGGGCAGTGGGAATAAGGACAGATGCATTATGTACCAACTCATTTCTGGATCCAAGAGAGTAGCTGGATTTCTCTAACAGACCTAGTATTCTAAATGTAGCTGTTAGGGCATGGTGGGATGCTCATATGGGTGGGCATTGGAGTTAGTCCACCCCAGCCCCAGCAGGATGGTGAAGTGACAAGAGCACCCACCTGCCCAGCAGAAGAAATGAGCTTCAATCTGGGTTCTGCAATAAAAATCTTCATGAGTACCAGGAAGAACTTGGACTCTGAGTCCAGAGAGCATTTGGGGACTGAAGAGCCATATTTTAAGCCTCAAGAGCCAGCTGATCTCCCTGGTGCAGTGGAGATTTTCTCCAGTCCCTGGTCAGTAGCTGAGAGCTAGGGCCAATGGAATTTGCTCCTCTCTGCAAAAACTGCATCCTCCAGACCCAAGTGCCCACCTCAGAGACATCCAAGTGACTCCTCTTTATCTCCCTGCCCTCTGACCATACAGGTTACAACCAGCTTGTGTGGGCCTTGCAAAAAAACACAGCCCAGTTCAGGGTTCTCTTGAGATTTAGGATAAAAAGAGAGAGACTGTATTTTTTTAAAAAAATACTCATACGCCATTGAGATGCAGAAAATTCTCAGGAACAGTTGTAACTCCTGAGGGACACGCCCTTAACTCAAGCACATGTAAAATTAACAAAATGTGCAAGCTCAGGGAAAACTGGCAAGAAATTATGTAAATCCACCCTGGCTCCACTCTCTATAAATATTACCACCCTACACCAAGGGGTTGCTGCTGTCTCTCCCTCTGGAGCTAAGTCACACATTCTTCCTTGAATTCATATTCCTTGCAAAGGCAGCTCTCTTGAGATTGCCCCCTTCTCCCTTGACTACATATCTACTTTCCTAAACAAACATCTGTCTATGCCTTTAATTGGCTCATGCTGAATTCTTTTCCATCACATATACCAAGAACACTACTGGTCCTGAGTGGAGCTCCCCCTTCTCTCTGGGAACTCCAAAAACACTGCTCCAGAGATGTGTCTTCTCCAGTGACATATACCCCTATCCTCACAGCAGGGAAAAGACACAGAATTAGAATTGGGAGGAGTTGGAGAAAGACTAGCAGTCATCTATTCCTTTATTTTTTTTAAATAAATGAAGATACTGAGGCAAAGAGCAGAGACTAGTGCAAGGTCATACAGGAGCAGAGTTGATCAAAATAATGTGAAGAGAAAGAGGGCTTGAATCCCATCTGCTTCACTGCCTGAGTCTCCCCATTCCTTCCCCAGAGCTCAGCATGAAGGGAGCAGACTCCGCTTACTGCCAACTGTCACTGAGTCCCCACCTGCTTGTAGCATACTACTACCCTAAAGGCTCCCAGTGCTCCCCTGTGGGTGTGAGGATTTAAGGGCCTACAAATGTCTCCTGGCTGTGAGCTTGGGTAGCAGAGTTGGGAGGCCTTTACCAACCCTTCAGTGCCTGACTTGGAAACCCGACATGCATCTTCTGACAGGCTACTGCCCCTCACTCACATCCAGGGAGGCCTCACCACCTTTATCCTCTTCTGAATGCTGTTTGGCACAGAGGAAAGAAAAGCAACCTGGGATATGAGGCCTGAGTTCTAGTACTGGACTCCATGCTTAGGGTAAGACAGGTAGGTGCTTCCCCCCCACCGCCACCACCCTCTGCTAACATTACTGAACACAATGTCCCCCAAATATATCTGTGACTCTTTCTCCCACACAAGACCATGAACTCTGTGACAGCAAAGTCCATGCCTTTGTCTTATTCTCAGTTTTATCCCCAGCACCTAGAGGGTCGGGCAGAACATACTAGGACCTCAACAAATACCGACTGTTTAAATATTCTAAAATTTCTTAGGGACTCTCTTCTCAGGGAAGGTGCAGCAGGGAGAAGAAGGAGAAAAGTGTAATTAAAACATGTAAATGAAAGGCTTCTGGGTTAATATCATAGACATAGGAACCTGACGGTAGGGAGCAGAGGCTTATGGGAATCGAAGGCCCCCTTCCCCACTGTGTTGAGTCAAATCAGTTCTGCTTTTATGTCACACACACACTGGAACTTTGGATTTGAAATAAAAAGAAAAAGAGAGAGAGATTTGCTGTGAAAAAAAAAATGTAAAACTATTGCTCGAATCCAACCTGTCCCAGCTCCAACCCCTGAGTAATTCTCCCCAACATCCCTACCAAGAGGTTGAACCAACCCTGCCTAAATTCCTCCAGAAAAGTGGGCTTCCTCCTTTGGCTCTGACACTCAGAACATCCTTCATTAAACTGATCCAAGATCTGTCTCCTCATCCTTGGTGCACATTAATCCTAGTTTCCTTCCTTTGAGGGAACAGAACTTTTTGTGGGCCCAGAATAAATCTAATCCCTTATCATCCTTCCACCCATCCAGTTCTTCAAAACCCTCTCCATAAATTATGTCCAGCCTTTCTCCAGCCTCTCTACTTGTGCACACCAGGAATTCTTCCCCATGCTGATGTGTCCAGTAAGTTCCTTAGAATCCATCAAGTCTCAGCCAGTGTTTGACTCCACAAAGCTTCCCCCCACCACCCACCCTTCTCAAGACCAGAACTCTGATCCCCCACTTCCTCTCTTTCTCTCCTTCCCCACACCAGTACTAGAGAGAGAGTGAACTTAGGAGTACTCTACCACTGAACTAAACCCCCAGCCCTTTTTTATTTTGAGACTGTCTCTTGCTAAGTTGCTGAGGCTGGTCTCAAGCTTGTGATCCTTGTGTCTCTACCTCCTGAGTTTCTGGGATTAAAAGCATGTGCCACCATGACCAGTTTGATATTTCTGACACTTCATTTCAAATTATGACTGGTAATTCCTTGTTTGCAAGTTGATTGTGAGCTCCTGAAACCAGGGACTATGGTTGTCCTGCTCCACACCCCCAGATCCCAGCACGGTGCAAACTCTGTGAGCATTATGGATGAACAAATGAAAGTAGAATGGGTCTAGGGCTCTGGAGAGTTGGTGGCAGAGGTTGGAACAGAACTGGGTCCTTCACAAGGAGCAGAGAGGATGGACCCTTTTAGGTGCCAGCAATGCTTCCTCTTGCCTCACCTCTTCACAAACTCTGTCTCAGGGTAGGATATTGTTTTAGAACCCAGGAGAAAGTCTGACAGCAAGCCACTTTCACAGGGTCTCATGGGGTTTTCTTTAAATATAGTTTAACAGAACTGGTTAAGGTGATTTAGCCCCTTCCTTCCCATTAACCCTTTCCTGTTGATCAAAGGGGAACAAAGGCCTCTTCCCTCAGATAGAGAGCCAAAGTGTCAAGGTTAAGATTGCCACTCCACGTGAGAAAGAACTAGAGGCTCCCTCTAAGATTAACAGGTTCTTTGGAGAAACATGAGCTTTAAGGGTTTTCCCCTGCATCGTAGTAACAAAAGAACCAGAGATGACTGTCCCCAGTTCCTACAAGAGGGAGTTGCCTTCCAATCTGGTTAGCAGTGGAACCTGAACTTCTGGATGTCTTTTTAGGAAGAATGAGGAAGGAGCAGTGGTGGCTGGAGCTGCTAGACTCTGCCCAGATTGTAACAGTGCTCTGAATGTACTCCAGAGTCTGGGTGGCATGCAATGGCTCTAGAATCTGGGGGATTCACTGGATGCTTGCTGTATGTCGGGTACTGCATAATACTGCAAGGGGTCACCACAATAATTGAGACTTGACTCTTGTCCAGGAGCTCCCAGGCCTGCAGGGGAGACAAGACAGGTCCTTAAATTATTCTAATAAGGAAAACAAAAGATGGGGAGGTGCAAAGCCAGATGAAGCTGAAATGGGAGCCATGCCCCTCAGCAAGGACTGTGAGAAACAGAGCAGCATTGAGGCTGGTAGCTATGAACATTCCAGAATAAACCTGCAGGTGCTTCAGAGAGAGGAGGTCAGGTGGGCAAAGGCCTGGAAGGGACAGGTATGGGGTTGAACAAGAATGAGGAGCACCAGGGGTGTGAAGGAGAGAGGGTCACAGAGGGAAACAGGCAGACACGAGGCCAAGGAACTCATACTTTGATCCATGGAACGAAGGGCAGAAGGAACGATGGCTTCAGGGAAAGAAGTGAGCACAGTCATATTTTTACTTTATAAAATTCTCTCCAACTATGGTTTATGTCATGGGTTTGGGGTGGGATTGAGACCACAGGCACATGGCTTGTTGGGGGCCTGCCGCAATATTCCAGGTGAAGACTGAACAGCACCTGCAGTGGTCCTTCTTAGAAAATACAAATTTTTCAGAATCTCAGACTATGCCAGGCTCCATCAGGAAAAGCATAACCTGCAACCCCTATTGAATAAATAAGATGCTCTAATTTTATGCTGTTTGCCAAGACCTTGCCGAGAAGAAAGGCCCCTACTTTCACCAGCCCCGTGAAGCAATCTTACACAACCCTGATGCAGGCCCTGCTCTGAAGTAAACTCCAGAATCCAACCTCAGAACCCTGCCCCTTCCCAGCAGTTGCTTAAAATTTATATATTAGAAAGCCCTGTGTCATGGGTTTTGACATTCCAATTACCAAGGTGACAACAAGACTGAAACAAGTGGTTGCTCAAGTCCTATTGCATCTTGGGGCTCAGACCTGAACCAACTCCTCTATCCCAAGGTCAGCTCCTTAGCCAGATTGGACCCCCACCTTGTCTTCCAAGATCCCCTCCCCGTCACAAGAGACAGGGAACATGAACCCCAGCAGGGAGTCGCTGGCCTGTCCATTATGATTTCCCCCAGTTTTGCCCATGTACCCACAATTGTCACATGCAGACTTTACAGTGAGGAAGGGGATTGTTACTAAGGACTAAGATGAGAGAGAAGAGGAGGGTGGCACCCAGCTGGCCCAGCAAGAGTACAGGATCCTGGCAGGTGACCTGGGCAACTGGGTGCCACCTTTCCTTTCTCCCTTCTCTCCCCTAACTCTCTCCCCGTTTCCTTCCTAACCTGCCCCTCTCCTTCTCCCTCCACCTACTCTGTACTCTCTCTGAGCTCTTCCTCACTTGCTGCCATCTGCAAACCCCCACCACCACCTCCAGTTCTCCATGGTGAGACGCAGCCCTGTGTCACTGGGGTACTTTCAGGCAATGCCTTTGAGAAGGAACTAGGAGTCATATCTAATCAGGGACAGAGATAGGTGAACTCTCAGGAGAGAGAAAGAGACCCTTACGAGATGGAGACCCAGATCTATGAGCACGACCAGCCCTACTTGTCTCTGTTGGATAAACAAAGCCTCAAGCATTTCAAAGCACACAATGTTTAGCTTCCAAATCACCTCTTAAGAACAAAAGAAGAAAATCACTAGAGGAAAACCCAGATGTGTGTCCTTTAACAGGAATCAGGCAATTTGCTGTTGTACAAACATCCTAAAGTATGCTTCCATGAAGCTGGCGGATACAGGTCGATCAATCAGGGTGGTCTTTTGATGCAGTAGGGAGGCTCAGTAAACACAAGATGTGTGAGGCAGTAGCCATCAAATACAGCATACTGTTTTTACAGTAAACATTTTTTATTTGTTCTAGTTATACATAACAATAGAATGCATTTTGACACATAATACATAAATAGTGTATAACTTCTCATTCTTATGGTTGTACATGATGTAGGATTACACCCATGTGTTATCATGTATGCACATAGGGTCATAATGTCCAATTCATTCTATTATTCTTTCTACCTCCATATTCCCTCCTCTCCCTTCACTCCCCTCTGTCTAATCCAAAGTACCTCTATTAACCCCTAGAGCCCCCCCCTTATTTTGAATTAACATCTGCATATTAGAGAAAATATTCAACCTTTGGTTGTTTGGGAATGGCTTATTTCACTTAGCATGATATTCTCCAGTGCCATCCATTCACCAGCAAATGCTATAATTTCATTCTTCTTTAAGACTGAGTAATATTCCATTGTGTATATATACCACATTTTCTTTATCCATTCATCTGTTGAAGGGCATCTAGGTTGGTTCCAGAGTTTAGCTATTGTGAATTGAGCTGCGATAAATGTCGATGTCTGCGTCACTGTAGTTTGCTGATTTTAAATCCTTTGGGTATAAACCTAGAAGTGGGAAAGTTGGGTCAAATGGTGGTTCCATTCCAAGTTTTCTGAGTAATCTCCATACTGCTTTCAGAGTGGTTGCACCAATTTGCAGTCCCACCAGCAATGTATGAGTGAACTTTTTCCACCACATCCTCACTAACATTTATTCTTGCTTGTATTCCTGATAATTGCCATTCTGACTAGAGTGAGATGAAATCTTAGAGCAGTTTTGATTTGCATTTCTCTAATTACAAGACACATGAACATTTTTTCATATGTTTGTTGACTGATTGTATTTCTTCTTCTTTGAAGTGTCTGTTCAGTTCCTTAACCCATCTATTGATTGGGTTATTTGGTATTTTTGGTGTTGAGTTTTCTTAGTTCTTTATGTATTCTGGAGACTAATACTTTATCTGAGGTGCATGTGGTAAAGATTTTCTCCCATTCCATAGGCTCTCTTTACACTATTGATTGTACAGTAAACATTTTTAAATTTAACTAGGAGGAGCACACCACAAAATAACAATAAAAATTATAGTATAGTAAATAAATAAATCAGAAAGTCATTATTATCCTTATCAATTATGCTGTACTGTACATAATTGTGTGTGCCATTCTTTTATAAAACTGACCAAGTTCGTTTATACCAGTGTCACCACAATCATGTGAGAAAAGTCTTACACTGCATAGTACATTGAAGCCATCAGGTGATAGAAATTTTTCAGTTCCATCATAATCCTAAGGGACCATTGTCCATTGACCAAGATGTCATTATGACTGTCATTGAAGGGCTTGGGGTATTGAGCCTGGAGAAAAGGAGCAGGGAGGTCATGACACCTCCCTTCAAATACTGTCAAGGCCTTGGGAGAGGCACCCACTCCATGATGAGTCCTGAAAACCCTTCATGCTGTGACTCATGTGCTGTCAACCCCTCCCATGCCCTCAGCACCACCACAAGCATCTTCCTGGCATTCAGAGTCAGCCGGTCTTTCCCTTGGCCAGAGCACAGTGACTCCACTCAAGGAAACCACTGCTCACCAGTTGTTGGCTCATTCTGCAATTATTCGCTAAGTATCCACCAAATGCAGTACTCCATTCCAGGTGCTGGGTCAACAAAGCATGTGAGGTCCCTGTTCTCTTGGAGTCTGTATCTAGAGGAGTTTCGAGGAAGAATCTGCCTAGGCCATTTCAGAAAGTGATGGGTTCCACAGAGAAACTAGATGAAGATGTGACTGAATGACTGACTGCTGGGTGAGGTAGGTGACCAGGCCAGGCCTTACTAAGGAGGGAACAAGAACAAGAGGCCAAAGTCACAAGTGGCCATCTCCACAAAGACATTATTCCAAACACACTGGAGAATCTTTGGAGGGGTTCCTCAGGCAGGTGATGTGATGTGATGTGATTTATGTTTGAAGATCATTCTGGCTGCCCCATGGAGAGCAGAGTTGGGGAATCTGGGGTAGAGGTGTGGGATCCACTGAGACAGCTGTTTCAGGAGCCACCGAGCCTGAACTGTGTCAAACACTGTGCTAGGTAGGTCCCCACACTTAAGAAGCCCTGGGTCTACTGGGGGCAACAGACACCAAATAGATATTTTTAACACTGGATTGTGAGCAAAAGATGAGCAAAAGTGGGTGGTAAGCACAAGACACATTGGGAGAATAGAAAAGGCATTTTTTTGTCTTCTTGACTAGGGTGGAGGCAGGGTTAGAGAGAAGGAAAGTTTCCTGAGCGGAGTTTTGAAAGAGCAAGAGTTGCACTTCAAATGCCCAGCACTATGTTAGGCAATGAGAGAAATCAAAGAAGCATAGGAAATAGGGTCCTTGCCCTCCAGATTTCTACAGTTTAATTGCTTTCATTCAATCTGGAAGGCTTCTTGGGTTGGCCAAGTCAAAGTGACGTGGGTCCTAACCATTCTCACATCAGGGGTTTCTACAGTCATTCTGTTGACTCCAGGTCCTTCTGCTGACCTCCAAGGTCCTGGTACACAGGTTGGCTTGGTTTTGGAATGCCAGCAGTCTTCGAAAATGTCTTCACAAAGGGTAAGGGATTGTACATACAGCACCCCAAAGAATAACCTTATTGTCCTTTACCACACAATAATGCTATAGCCCTGATGGTTCTGTCAGACTAATCATCCCAGCAGAACCCTAAGAATGGAATAGGTAGGTAAGATTCAAGTTGGAAGGACCTAAAATCTACTCTCCATAGAGATGTGCAAGGGGGATACAGGCAGGTGAACACCCTGGAGGATAATTGATTTGGACCTTGGGGTATTCGTAGGCATGACAGAACCAGAGAAGAACCACACAGCCTGGTGCCTACAACAGAGGAGACATGGACAGTGTTGTGAATGAAGGGAAGCAAAGGTACTGCAGAAAATGAGATCACAGGACATGTTATAGTTTAGATGTGAGGTGTCCCCCAAAAGCTCATGTGTGATGATGCAAGGAAGTTCAGAGGTGAAATGTTTAGGTTATGAAAGTCTTAACCTAATCAGCACATTAATCCCCTCGCAGAGATTAACTGGGTAGTAACTGTAAGCAGGTAGGGTGTGGTTGAAGAAGGCGGTCACTGGGGGTTGTATCGTTGGGGCATGTATTTTGTTCTTGGTGAGCAGAGGTCTCTCTGCTTCCTGGTGCCATGTTCTGAGCTGCTTTCCCCTGCCACATTCTTCAGCCATGATGGTCTGCCTTACTCAGGACCCCAAGAATGGAGGTGGCCATCCATGCACTGAGACCTCTGAAACTAGGAGCCTCCAGATAAACTTTTTCTCCTTTGATTGTTCTTGTCAGATATTTTAGTCACAGAAGTGAAAAGACTGACTAAATCCGGACAGCGAGAGCAAAACCCAAGAAGTTTGAAAGTTCATAGGGAAACTGGAGCATGTTCTGGAGTTACTGGACATAGAGCTTCAGCAGGAGGACAGAGGTTGACGGTGAGACACTGGAGAAGACAGGGCCAGACTCTGGCTCTGTGATCCTAAGAGTACTTGTGTTTGTTTGCTTATTTAGTGACACCTGCCAAAGTCATGGGATCTAGTCTTTGTTTTCATGAAGGGATTGGTTGTAACTAGTTCAAACAACACTTTACAGATAGAAAAACTGAGCTCAGGGAAAAGGAACCACTAGCCCAAGCTCACAAGGCCTACAAACAGTTGAACCAGGAGTCTAACCAGTTCATGTGATTGCAATTCCAAGGCTCTTTTCACCCTTGCATGCCTCTGATTGATGGATTCTTGACCAAATTTATCAGTTCATGAATTCTTCCTATGACTTCAGTTCAATTTGTGGTTCAGTTGGTTGCTGTGAGGGGAAAAAAAGCACAACTGGTGAATGTGCTCACAATAGCAAATACACTGGGTTTTGTTCTTCTTGATGGTTGTTGGTTTTTACTACTATTTATATCAGAAATGATCAGAAATGCATGTGAGTGCATTAAATGACACAGCAACTGGGTTTAGTTCAAAGGCCTTTAAAAAAAAGATATTGCATAATCACTCTTGGTTACTTGACTACCTAAGCTGCCCCTAATTTTAACCTTAGTCTTTGCTTCAGTTTAAAATAATCTTTACCTATTGACCTATTGCAGAGAATAGGTGAGCAGCAATTATCACTTGTATAAACTGTCTTATTGTTTGTGTTAGTCGACTTCATATCACTGTGATCAAAATGTCTGACAAGAACAACTTAGAGGAGGGAAAGTTTATTTTGGCTCACCATTTCAGAGGTTTAGTTCATGGTCGACTGACCCCATTGTTCTGGGTCCAAGGTAAGGCAGAACATCATGGTAGAAGAGTGTGGTGGAGGAGCACTGCTCAGCTCATGGCAGCAAGAAGGCAAAGCAAGGGGGAAAGACAGAAAAGGCCACGAGGAAGATGCACACTTCCAGGGCATGCCCCCAGTGACTCACCACCTCCAGTCAGGCCCCACCTGCCTCTGGTTACCACCCAGTCCATTCAAACTAGGATGGACTGATAGGTTACCACTCTCACAATCCAATCATTTCATCTCCGAGCATTCCTGCATTATCACAAGAGCTTTGGGGAGATACCTCATATGCAAAGCATAACTCCATTCTTACTAATTTCTGTTAAGTACTTACTCTGCATTGGGAGCTAGGCCAAGTGCTTTACATGTGCTTTGAGATTAGCTGATCCTCACTCCAACTCTGGGAAAAAGGTTCTATTGTTATCCCCATTTTATGGATGGCGAAACTAAAGTTGAAAGATTTAGTTAATTGTTCACAGTTTCACTATTAGTAAGTGGCAAAACTAGGAGTAGAAACCAGAAATATAACTTCAATCTTCATCCCCTTGGCTGCTACCCTTTAGTGCCTGGGAATGTCACCCTTGGTACCCTCACACTAAGTGGTGCTCACCTTCTAGGCCCTATTCAAAGTTCCCCTCCACCCAGTCAACATATCTCAGGACATTAAAACTAGATGACAACTTAGTGTTTGCTAGTGTAAAACTCTTCAAAAATGAATTTTTAAAATTCCTTTGAATTCCTCAAAAGTGAGGAAAACAGCGAACACACTTGGTGATGGAAGCCTTCCAGGCTTCGGCCATTCCAGGACCCTCTTCTCTGGGTTCCAAACCCCTTCCTCCTCTGCCAATCCTGCTTCACCCCATCTTTAGCCTCTCCACCTGGCCCCACACTCAGGCTTCAACTTCCTCACACACTTTCAACACTTCCCCTGCCACATCTCTGCTCAGCTCAGACACAGATCTCACAGGTAGGGGGTTCCTCTGTGGGGAGGAGGATTGCTGGGCTGGGTAGTGGGCCCCAGTGCTGAATCCCAGCTCCCTATACATCATTTCTATGTGGCTTCTCATTAAATAAACCAGAAGCCAAACCCATGTCCCCATAATAAGAAATCCCTCGTCTTGCTTTTCTTCACATCTACACACTGGAGTTCCAGCAAGTTATTTCATCTTCCTTCAAATATTCCTCAGATTCTGCCCTTCTGAGCTATTTCTACTGCTAAAGAAGAGGCAGGGTGGCAGCCATTGAGGGGTCTGCAAGAGCCCTTGGCTCTGTCCTGGAGGCTTCTCCCTTGGGTATCTTAACACTCTGATAAATTGATCAGAATCCAAGGGGCAGGACTTACTTCTGATTCCAAGTTTCCCATCCATCCCATCTGAGCATTAGCATTTTTTGGAGGGAGGCAGGACTGGAGGGCAGGGAGCCCTCCCCAACCCCCACCCCATGACTCCTGTTATCAGACTGAATTACCCTTATCTCCAGGGAATACCAATCCACCTGTCCCTTTGAGAGATTATTCCTGCACCCTGGGGTCATGGCACCTGTTTCCCTTTGGAACCACTTGTGGGAAATCAAACAACCAGGTATGGTGGTGCACTGCTGTGAGGGTGGCAAATTCAAAACCAGCCTCAGAAATGTAGTAAGATCCTAAGCAACTTGGAGGAAACTCTTATCTCAAAACAAAAAAATAAAAGGGTTGGAGATGTGGCTCAGTGGTTAGGTGCCCCAAGGTTCAATCCCTGGTATTAAAAAAAAAAAAAATTAAAAGAAAGCCAAAACAATAGCCTTATTGATTTCCACACATTTATTCATTTAAAAAAATACTTATCTAACACTGTCAGAGTCCATTTGTACCACTATAAAAAAAAACCACAGGCTAAGGCATTTATAAAGAATAGAACTTTATTTCTCCCATTCAGGGAAGCTCTACAACCCAAGATCAGGACTCTGGTAGGTTCCATGTCTGGCGAGAGCAGCTTTCTGCTTCCAAGATGGGGCCTTATTTCTGCATCCTCCTTAGGGAATGAACGCTGTGTCTTCCAGTGGTGAAAGCGACACACCCCATTAAGCCTTTTTAATAAGGCACTGACCCATCCATGAGGGTGGAGCTTTCTCGATATTTGGCCTCCTAAAGCTACCGCCTTTCCATACTGTTACATTGGAGATTCAACAGGTATTTTGGAAGGACACAAACATTCAAACCACAGCAAGCAAACCCCACTGCCAGGTTCTGTGCTACTGTAACCGTGCTTCACTTCACCCTTTGAATATAGCTCTGAGGCTTATGTTTAAAAGGGACAAGTTTTCCTTTTTCTCTTCTCCCTCTCCCCCTCCCTAACCTGGGGGCAGGGAACAAGATTACCCTGAGTTTTCCATGCTCCACAGGAAGGAGATGCCTGCTGAGGATCTGGGAGAACCCCCAACCAGAACACGTCTGCAATGTAACCCTTGAAGAGTTCCTTTAAACTGCCCCCCATACCCGCCCCTATACTTCCTGGTGAGCAGAATCACATCCTTTGGGACAGGAGTCCCCTGTGTTTCTCCTTTACTAGCAAAGCAATAAACCTTTTCTTTTTCTCCCTTGTTCTCAAAACCGTGTCCTCGTTATTGAATTGGCACTGGGGACAAGGACTGAGCTTTCGGCAACATTAGTGCTTGTGATAACACAGCACCTGCTCTCAAACAATCAAGTCCACTGGAGAGTATGGGCATGAAACAAAATCACGTCGCTGCATGTGGAGTCACAGAGAAGAGAAAAGCACAAAGAAGACGGCACACTCCTCAGGTAGTGTTTAGCAAAGAACTCGGCCTGGACCATCATGCATCTACACAGAGAAGTCTTCCTGTCCTTTACTCATGTTGGACAAAGCATAATATTCTACTACCTGGTCTCTACTTTTGTTCTTCCCAACTTCTGTCCCTTTTGAGAAAACCAAAAAATGTTCTTCACTATCCCGTGCTCATAAACATGCAAATACTGGATTATTTTCTGCCTTTCAAAGTTTTACCCCAAATATAATGGCCAAGTATCCACTCCTTCAGGAAGCCCAACAACCTCTTCCCCCAAGCTGGGCCACTTTCATATTCTTCCACAATTTCCTGTGCTTACTTCTGTTAAAATACATATGACATGGCATAGAAATTTCTGCTGACTCTCAGTTGTCCTCACCAGAATTGAGCTCCTTAAGACAAAGACTTAGTCTTTGATTTCTATATCCCCAACATCCAGCTCAAAGTCATAGAGAAAAAAATCTTTGGAGTAAACTGTGATTTCTCACTTTCCACCTTCAAAATATCTTCAGAATCTGATCAATTTTATCACCACCCTCCTAGCCCAGTTCTGCTTCTCTCCAATGACCTTGAGCCGCAACACGCAATATGGTGGCCATGAACTAGATGTGACTATTGAGCCCTTAAAATGTAGCTGCAGCTATAAGATATACTGAACATATAAAATACACATTGGATTTCAAAGGCTTTAGAAAAAAGATAAGAATGTAAAACATCTAAATAATAATTTTATATTTGTTGTTGTGAGCATAGTCCTGTCACCTGTAGACCCATAGCCCACCTACCCTCACTCCCCATCTCAGTTATTATACTTCAGGTACACTGGCTTTTGTGCTATTCTTAGAGCCTATGCCACCTCAGGACCTTGATCTCTGCCTGTCAGGAATTCCTGGCTGTCAGATGTCTGCAAGTCACTCTCCTTCCTTTCTTTCAGATTTCTACTCAAATGCATACCCTAAACATCCCATCTAAACTAACATCCCACTCTTCTTTTTCCTTCCATCCCAGTCCTACTTCCCTGCTTTAGCTTTATTCATATCACTTATCATAACCTTCCAATGTTATCTGTATCTATATCTATATATCTATCTATATATATATATATATATATTTATCATATATATATATATATATATATATATATCCAACACCCAGCTCAATGTCATATATTATGTACTTGTCTATTCATTTATTTCCCAATTGAATATAAACTTTGAGGGGACAAGAACTTATTATTTTGGTCTCTAACTTTCATAGATATTCAATGAACATTTGTTAAACAAATAGTGGACTTTCAATAAATATTGGATGGACAAATGGAGCAAGGGGTTTAAAGGGTCTAAATGAGGCTGTGCAAATAGCAGGGTGATGTATAACTAAGTTGAGGGACCATGCACAGAAAGAAATAAAAGTGGACAGATGCCATTGAGAATTTTTCATGAGTACATTTATTAATTCTGGCTCTCCGCAGGCAAAACAGGACTGTGAGGGGAAGAAAGCACCCTCCTAAGGACATTGCTGGGTGAAAGGCTCTCAGAGAGCTTCCTACTCATGGTGGAGGTTCTTATGGGTTGTCTCAAGCACAGAGGCCACCAGTAATAGGAATTCCTTGAAGTCGACCTGTCCATCTGCATTATCATCCAGATCCTGGAATATTTTGTCAATGGTAGATTGGTCTTTGGTATTCTAGGAGAGAGAACAGAGAACTTGAGTTCAGATCCTTCATATAAAATTCCCCACCCCAACCTTCCTAGGCCACTCATCTCTCAGGACTCAGTTTAGTGAAGTCTAAGACATTAAGTCATTGAGACAGCACTGGGAAATCCAACATGACAAGACAGAAGATTAACTGTCATTGCAGGATGAGCCATCCAGGAATCATGCAAGGCTTGACCTGGAAGGTGCTCTGCAGTTCACCTAACCAGCCTCCCCTCCCCTGCATCTTCATACTTTACATGAGGAAACAAATCCCAGAAAGAGGAACTGAGTAAAACCCAACAGGATAGAGAGTATGAGAGAGGACAGCAGAGGCCCTATCTCATAGCGGGGGAGATTTACCTTGGGAGCTCAAACTGGGGCTGACCCCACCCCAGTCCTTGTCCCACCAGCCTCCCTCAGAATTCACCACTCCTTCAGCACCGGGAGAGGACACATTGGTGACGAGAGGGGCATCACCTACCTTGATGGTGTTTGCAAGGTCCCTTGTAATCAGCTTCTTCAGCTCACTCTTACAGAGGGTGTCAAAATCCCCCAAACGAACTGAGTACTGGTGGAAGATGTTGACAATTCCCTCCAGGTGGTCTTCCAGTGTGGGCATTTTCCCAACCTCAGGTTCACCTTCTAGAAGACAAAAGAGGTCTAGCATCAGTTCCTCCTCACACCCCTTAACATCCACTCTCCCCTCTTTCTGTATCTAGAGATGCAGAGAAAGCATAACAGAAATCTTCCAGATCTACTTGGGGTCTCTCTGCTCCAAGTTTGAACCATGATGATTTTTCATTTGTGGGTAGGATGAGAAGGAGAAGGACACATAATATTTTGTAAAGTCTAAAAGAATCAGCCTCAGTTGCCCATGGTGTCACATACCACACCATTCACCAAGGAAGATCGTTTAGAGGGTATTGCTCACTTAAAAGCTCAC
The DNA here is from genome assembly GCF_902686445.1 of Sciurus carolinensis. Taxonomy (NCBI): domain Eukaryota; kingdom Metazoa; phylum Chordata; class Mammalia; order Rodentia; family Sciuridae; genus Sciurus; species Sciurus carolinensis. The sequence continues at coordinate 96,243,971 of NC_062213.1, read as the reverse complement.
AAGAAGGGTTCTAAAGCTGATGATGCTCTTCACTTTCCCCAGATAACAAAACTTTGGCCACACAAGCTCTACAGATGTCACCACCCCAGCCAGGATAAGACATGCCTGAGGCTTGATCCCCCTAGCACAGCAAGAGCTTGAACTCAAAATGTAGTGTCAGCCCAGAGATGCCCAGGCAAGCAGAAGCTTCTGTGATTACAAAGTGACCACCTGCAATCACACTCCTGTGGAACACCTGAGGACCCAGCGAAGGAAAAGACACTTACCCCTCACTGCACGAAAGTGTGGAGCAGTAGCAGAAAGCCAGCACTGGTAAAGACCACAGACCAAGGAGGCTTTTATAATGCAGTCTAAGCTTCACCTTCAACGTGGAGATGAGAAATCTCTCTGATTCATATTGAGGCAATTGCTGAACGATGCTGTTGCTCAACAGTTTTGATCCTGTGGTTTTGACTGCAACAGGAGCAGCTCAGATGCCCCCCCCCCACCTTGACTCTCACACTCCTCCTCATCCTCAAAGTCACAGCACTGGCCACCCACCCATACTCAGGAGCCTTGCATATTCTCAACCCTGGGCCAGGGCCCAGGCTTCAAGTTCAGCTTCACACCCTACTTCCTACAAAAAGGCTAAGAGCGAATTTCACTGTCTGGAAAGGGAAGGAGGAGTATTCGTTGACAATCTATTACAACAAAAGCGATAATGACAAAATAATCAAAGTATATGTAATTCTGAAAGATGAAAAAGAGATTAGTTTAAAGTTAAAGAAATCTAAATAAATGGAATTTTGCTATTATCAATAGTGATACATTCGTATTAACAAACGTAGCATACCAATGTGAAATGTTAATAATAGAGGAAACTGTATGCCAATGCATAGAAACTGTCTGTACTATCTTCTCAATTTTCCCATAAACCTAAAACTATTCTAAAAGAAGAGTCTGCCAAGAAGCAAAGAGGCATTGAGCACTCAACACACCTTGCTTAGTCTTCAAAGCAACACTATTTTTCGGATGAAGAAATTCCCTAAAATGAGAATAAAAAACAGTACCTGTTCATTCTTTTAAAAAATGTATATGATTTTTGGTAGACATAGACAATCTTATATCAGACCCCTGTCTTTTTTTCCAAATTTTTTCCTAATACAGTCAGTTCTCAATTTCCTTTCAAAAATTCTTTCCTCAGTGCAACCCAGGCTCCCAGAATCACTGTGGGAAAAGCCCTGTGCTGGGCTCAGGAACGGAGTAACACCAGTGAACCAGACAGTGTGGCTGCTCTCCACCTTGCCTCTTCAGGAAGTTCCTCTCACCCCACCTGGGCACCAATCTCATGTTTGGTGCCCAGCCAAGGAAGCTGTAGGGGATCAAGGGTTTTGTCATCGAATAAGCACCTGGCACAGTTCCTGGCTGTCAGGGGCTGGCCCTGTCTTCTCCACCCAACAGGAAATCCTTGGGGTCTGGGCTATGCAGAAAGACTGGCGTGCAGGGGAGCCAAAGTTTGTGAAACTACTGTGTACGATACCACAATGCAGGACATGAATCATCAGACAGAGGTCAAAACCCATAGAATGTACAGCACCAGGGCTGAACCATAGTGCAAACCATGGACTTTAATGATAACAATGATCAATACTGGCACATCAATTAACATATGTACACACTAATGTCAAATGTCAATAGGGGAACTCAAAGAAAGTCAATCAATGGGGCATATTTTGGAACTCTCTGCACTTTCTGTTCAGGTTTTTTGCACACTCAAAACTAACCCCCCCAACACCAAATAGTTTATTAATTTAAAAAAGTATTGCCACATCTAAAGTCACTGTGTACAAAAAGTAGTGGAATACAACACAAGAATCAACTTTTCAAATAGTCAAGTTCACTTTCACTTCTCCCTCTTTTTTTTTTTTAATTGTAAACAAATGGGATACATGTTGTTTCTCTGTACATGGCGTAAAGGCATACCATTTGTGTAATCATAAATTTACACAGGGTAATGTTGTTTGATTCATTCTGTTATTTTTTCCCTTCCCCCCACCCCTCCCACCCCTCTTTTTCCCTCTATACAGTCGTCCTTCCTTCCTCCATTCTTGCCCGCCTCCCTAACCCTAACCCTAACCCTAACCCTAACACTAACCCCTCCCACCCCCCATTATGTGTCATCATCCACTTATCAGCAAGATCATTCATCCTTTGGTTTTTTGAGATTGGCTTATCTCACTTAGCATGATATTCTCCAGTTTCATCCATTTGCCTGCAAATGCCATGATTTTATCATTCTTTATGGCTGAGTAATATTCCATTGTATATATATATACCACAGTTTCTTTATCCGCTCATCAATTGAAGGACATCTAGGTTGGTTCCACAATCTGGCTATTGTGAATTGAGCAGCTATGAACATTGATGTGGCTGTATCTCTGTAGTATGCTGATTTTAAGTCCTTTGGGTATAGGCCAAGGAGTGGGATAGCTGGGTCAAATGGTGGGTCCATTCCAAGCTTTCTGAGAAATCTCCATACTGCTTTCCAGAGTGGCTGCACTAATTTGCAACCCCACCAGCAATGTATGAGTGTACCTTTTTCCCCACATCCTCTCCAACACCTGTTGTTGCTTGTGTTCTTTTTTTTTTTTTTTTTTTTTTTTTTTTACGTTTACATAGGGTAATGATGTTTATTTTTTTCCCTTCCCCCCCACCCCTCCCACCCTTTTCCCTTTATACAGTCCTTCTTTCCTTCATTCTTACCGCTCTCCTTAGCCTAACTCTAAACCTAACCCTAAACCTAATGCTAACCCCTCCCACCCCCATTATATGTCCTCATCCGCTTATCAGCGAGATCATTTGTCCTTTAGTTTTTTGAGATTGGCTTATCTCACTTAGCATGATATTCTCCAATTTTGACCATTTGCCTACAAATGCCATAATTTTATCATTCTTCATTGCGGAGTAATATTCCATTGTATAAATATGCCACAGTTTCTTTATCCATTCATCAACTGAAGGGCATCTAGGTTGGTTCCACAATCTGGCTATGGTGAATTGAGCAGCAATGAACATTGATGTGGCTGTATCTCTGTAATATGCTGATTTTAAGTCCTTTGGGTATAGACCAAGGAGTGGGATAGCTGGGTCAAATGGTGTTTCCATTCCAAGCTTTCTGAGGAATCTCCACACTGCTTTCCAGAGTGGCTGCACTAATTTGCAACCCCACCAGCAATGTATGAGTGTTCCTTTTTCACCACATCCTCGCCAACACCTATTGTTGCTTGTGTTCTTGATAATCACCATCTAATTGGGGTGAGATGGAATCTTAGGGTAGTTTTGATTTGCATTTCTCTTATTACTAGAGATGTTGAACATTTTTTCATTTATCTGTTGATTGCTTGTACATCTTCTTCTGTGAAGTGTCTGTTCATTTCCTTAGCCCATTTGTTGATTGGGTTATTTGTATTCTTGGTGTAGAGTTTTTTGAGTTCTTTATATATTCTGGAAATTAGTGCTCTATCTGAAGTATGAGTGGCAAAGATTTTCTCCCACTCTGTAGGCTCTCTCTTCGCATTACTGATAGTCTCCTTTGCTGAGAGAAAGGTTTTTAGTTTGAATCTATTCCAGTTGTTGATTCTTGCTTTTATTTCTTGTGCTATGGGAGTCCTGTTAAGGAAGTCTGATCCTAAGCTGACATGTTGAAGATTTGGACCTACTTTTTCTTCTACCTTATGAATTTTTTCAAAGTTTTAACTTATATCAAACTAAATTATTTCAAATTAAAATAATATAAAAATTAAGTCATCAATACAAAAAAGTTATAGCAACAACCAAAAGGACTTTTCTAGTTACCCAAGAAGTAGGGAGGGACATGCCAGCAGCTTACAGTAGGACAGAATAGCAGTCCTCCTCCCCCCACTATACCCCCACAAGTTCAGTTTTACTTCAAGTTAGCCCAGAGCCTGGCTTTGGGTAGTCACTCAATAACTACAAATGCTTTTCTCTCACCAAGACAGCTTCTCTAAAGTTACCATGTCCAAAGAGGACATAAACTCCCAGATATGCAAGGAGAGAGAAAAAGATGACAGAGTCCCTTTAAAGGGTGTGTGACTGAGTCTAAAGAGATGGGCAGCCTCAGATCAGTTCTGATGACCAAGCCTCTTAACACATGAGTGTTTGGGGAACAGTCCTGATCCAAATTATAACAGGTGGGGATGAAGGTGAAGAGGGCCAGAGGAAGCATTCCTTCTTGTTGTTTTAACAGAATAGGTTACAAGCCTTGGTTTTGGCCAACTAAATGTCACCTTAAAGTTTTTTTGGTTTTTGTTTTTGTTGTTGTTTTGTCTGTGGAGGAAATGAATGAAGCCAATGAGACAAGAAAGAACTCTCTCTGAGTTGTTTTGGGATGCAAAGCTAGTCACTGGAGTAACAGCTCAATTTTTAAAACAGAGCCCAGAGTTTTCAGGAAGGAAAAGAACAATACCACTTTCCCATCATGCTGCCTGAACTTGGCAGTTATAAAGAGTGAGGAATTTGGACTAGGGTGACCACTACCTGTGAAGTACATGCACCACATACTGGGTACTTTACCACTTGTACAAGTCTAATGAGACAGAACATTCACATAAGTTTAAGCAAAGCAACTTTATTGGGGGTAGGGTATGAGGATTGAACCCAGGGGTGCTTTACACTGAACTACATCCCCAGTCATTATTTTTTATTGTTGAAACAGGGTCTTACTAAGTTACTCAGGTTGACTTTAAACTTGTAATCCTCCTACCCCAGCTTCCTGAGTTCCTGAGATTACAGGTCTGCACCCAGCTGCATCATTACGGCTCACAGATTGGCAACCATAGACAATAGATGCCTAGAATTCATGGCAAGCTGGTCCCCCAAGGTTCAGGAAAATCACCCAGGCCGGATGGAGTCTCATCTACAACCCATGCTGCTGAAGCACTCTTCCCTGGGTTTTATACACCAGGGGCAACTGGAATAGCTGGGTCAGCCAAGGTCATGTGGGAACCTGTCCTGCAGTCCACCCCTCAAGCCAGGTATCCTCCTGCAAAGATAATTCATCTCATATGCCTCCATATCTCCCTAGATCTTACCACATCCATGTGATACTTTGACCCAATCTCAGTGCAAAAATTGTTGAGCCACAGCCAGAAGACATCTCACTAGACCCTACCACAGAAGACCCTACCAGGAAGACCCTACCACAAGCAGGACTATCTTGAGCAGTGACACCTTCCAGGATGCCAGCCATCTAGGGAAGAAGGTGCTGAAGAGGCCAAAGAAGGATCCTTCAAATGGCTCCACTGTTTGCAACCAATTGGTGGTGGGAGATTTCTGAGTCTCTCCCAGGATGCCTCTACAATACCTGAAGTGTTTACCCAGGTACAGCAGGAAGTGTTGGCAATAACCATACACCACCCTGTTCTTCCAGCAGATAATCAGAGACTGTTCAGTTACCCATCATCACCCTAGCCAGTGAGTTCAGCAAGTCTTGTTGATCCTAAATAGCCTTGGTAGCAGAGTTGGACATCTCCACCAGAGTCAATGACAAGTTGGGGACCACTTCTCCAGGACATGTATGCCTCTCCAGGTACAAGGACACAGATAGCAGAATGGAGTCTGTGTTGTTGGCCGGGTGTGTCAGGTAACCCTCTGATGTCAGAGTATGAGCATTTCTAGCTTAGAGCATCACTTTGCACAAATATACCAAGGATCCAAAATTGCCAAACATCATGCCCCATCTGAGGGTGATAGACACCCCACAAAGGAATATATGAACTGAGGGAGCGCATGTAACTCTGGTTAGAGAGTGGTCATTATAAGAGTGTAGTACAATAATACAAAGCCTGTGTCTTGTTTAGCCATGAATAAGTGACAGAATTAATTTGCAGGACATACATACCCTCACACACCACTGGCAATGTTGAATATCTGTCTGATTTTATATCTATGTTCTAGGTATACCACCCACACTGAGAGTGTCACTCTCCAATCAGAATTGTAGATGGCTTTTGGGACCCCCATCAGACTGGCAACGAGCCACACGTATACCATTCAAGTCTGGTGGGGGAAGTGCTCCAAAAATGGCAGATCCAACCACACTTCAAAGTTCATGGGAACTTCCAAAGCTCCTGAGACTGGAAGGAAGCCTCCTCCACCCCAGAAGAAAGAGGAAATTATTTCTGGGTCAAGCCCTAAGAGCTTAGGGAGATGAAAATGTCAATCCTCTTGCTCTATGTGCAGGAAAATTATCCTTGTCTGAAATATTACTCACACCAGGAAAGACTCACAGTGCCTCAGGCACTGAGATGTGTCTGAGACAGAGGAGAGGACCCAAGAAAGAAGTTCATCTTGGCATCTGTTCTCTCTACTTGTCACTCTGGGCAACAAAGGTGGTTCAGGGGGCAAAGAGAAAAAGACTGGAAAGGCCGGCAGAGAGCAAGGGCTGGTCCTGTCCACACACAAGATGGAAAGCCAACTAGAAAACAAATGTGGACTAGAGAGATTCTCTTACTTGTGACAACTCCAAGGATCTCACTTGCCAGATTAGGAAACTGTTGAGTTTCTTAACCTCTCCAAGCTTTCTCATATGCAAAATGGAAATAGTAATTACCTCTCTCATAGGGTTGTTACAAGAAAGAAATGAGATCAACTACCACAGCATCTCGTGCTTAAAGTAAAATTATCAACAATTTTGAGCCAAACCAAAATTTGATTTGTTCATGAAAGAACTGACAAGAAAGATTTCTTTTAAAAGCTGATTCGAATAATATTTGGGAATATACAAAGACAGAAAAGGAATGCCTAAGTAAGATTCTTAAGTTACATGTGAGACTCTTTTAACTTTTAATGAGTTGATAGAAACCATGACAGTTTGGGGTTTAGCATCTTGACCAGTCTGCAAAACCCTATTACCCTGTCTAGCAAATAAAAACAATCCCCTCCTTTTCTCTGTGTGAATGGCTACTCAAACATACTTTTGCTGACCACTATTCTCAAATGTCAGATCATGATGATAAGTAACAAGACCTACTTTCATCCAGATAAACCTGACATGAGATTAAAAATGTAAGCAATCGTCATTTTGTCTTTTTCCAGGTTCGGAAATTGTGTTTGTTGTTTGAACAGACATACAGCTGAAGACTTCCCCTCTTCAGCCTGTTTGAATTCACAATGAAATCCCCCAGTCAGGACACCAGAAAGTGGGCTAGGATCTGGCCCCAACCAAAATGGGCTTGATTTCCAAGTCGAGGATGTTCAGAGAAGTCTTTTCCATTGGAATAAGCTCTTTTGTTCCATTACTGGTGACCAATTGCCCATTTCCAGATCCTCTCCAAGCCATTTTGGACTTTTTGTCTCAATCACTAGCCTGAAATTAAGAGCCTTAGGTGGAGAACCTGGATGGAGAAACAAGATTTCAGGCAATGTCATCTTTTCAATCTCCGGAAATCTCAGTGGCCGGATCTGCCTCAGTTGGTGAACCAAGGTCTCTTTTGTGGGCTAAAACGTTGCATGAGGTTTCCTGTCAAACTACTTGTTTTGCAACTTCCCTCTGCCTTGTTCTTCTTTGGTAGCTGGGGGAAGAGGAAACCAAATCACCTTGCTTTGGCCCATAAGCCCTGTCTGACTCTGCCCAGCGGTTCCTGTAATGGGCACAGTCTTGTTTGCAAGTGATAATCTCCAGACCTGACTCCTCCATGAGGATTCTAAGGACAGCCTTCCTTACCTCCTCTTTCTCCAGGCTGCCAGAGCCACTTGGGCCGCCTCCCCTGCCCAACCATAAGCTCGGGAATCAATTATTGGTAGATTGTGTAAATCCAGTTCTTTACAATCAGGGCCCCATCACTTGTGGTAAAACTCCACAGAGCACATGGGCCACCCCACGGTCCCCCTGGATGGGCTCGGAAAAAGCAGACTCACAGGAACTTCAACTAAAGGCAAACATTATTAATAGTAGTAAATTCTAACAAAGATTCCATTAACCCATTAAGTCCCACATTTTCAATTCTGTGAATATTTCAATGAAATAGACACACAGGTGCATTAAAATAAGTTGGAAATAACAATCTAGAGTTTATGCATATTACTGTAGTAATATTATCATTTTACAATGTACTAATATTCTTATTGATATTTTTATATAATTATATAATATGTTATGTACTATATGTAAGTTTTCGGTGTTCCACATCTGGAACAATGTGACAAAATGGGTTAATAGCAAGTCTAACTATGCATTTTCAAGAGCAATCAAAAACACTGGGATATGTTACCCCCCACTTCAACCCTGATACACACACACACACACACACACACACACACACGCACAACTCATCACCATCACCATTAATGTAGGTAACTAAAAGGCAGAATCAGGGTACTCTCTCCTTTTGTGTATTCCTGAATTATCTTTCCACCCATTATAACTCCTCAATGTCAAACAAGGCCTGGGATGTGGTTCAGTGCACCTGGAACCCTTCTCATCTTTTTTTGACTGGGCCTCATTTGGGCCAGCTGCTTGCCTTTGAACTATGTGTAGGAGAAAATTATAGCAAGATCCCTGTGGTGCCTCTCAGAACTGCATAATCCTTGTTTCCACATTGCAGAGTGTGTTCCAGGCTTCTGACTCAGGTAGAAGCACTAGCTTTGAGAATGAACAAAGATATTCTTCAACAAAACCAAGAAGAAAACAGTTCATTCCCTGGGCCTCCCACTTACCCCAGCAGGAGCCTATCTTTAGGTCCCAATCTTAACTCTCAGCTGGTTCCAACCATTCTCACTACACCACTGATAATAAAATGGGCTGATAATGAAAGCATTAGTAAATAAGAGTTTAACCTACTACCTTTTCCTGCTCATTTGCATTTTAATATGACTGAGTTTACCACAAACAAAAAACCTAGAGATCTCAAGTCATCTTGTTGTTTCCTCTGGGGTTCCAGCCAGACTCTGACACACCTGCCCTGGAAAACTCAGGGTAAATCCCTTCACCTTTCTGGGCCTCAGCTTCCTCATCTGTCCACTGGGCAGTGTCCACTCCTATCTTCCTAATACGCATAGTTTGAGGGTTTGTTCTTTCTTTTAATCTTTTTTAAAAATTTATGGATTCCGGGACTGAGGTTGTGGCTCAGTGGCAGAGCACTTGCCTAGCATGTGTGAGGCACTGGGTTTGATCCTCAGCACCACATAAAAATAAATAAATAAATAAAATAAAGGAAGTGTGTCCATCTGCAAATGAAAATATATTTTTAAAAAATTCTTTTTAGTAATGCATGACAGTAGAATCCATTTCCATATAATTAGTCAAGCATGAATATATCTTATTCTAATTCTGACACTAGTGCCTCTCCTTCCCACTCTCTCCCCAGCCCCTGCTCCCTTCCCTCTCTTCATCTTTCTGCCATTTGCCCAGAGTTTTTTTGTTTGTTTGTTTTGTTTTTTAATTAGTGTTGTGTGGATGTACGCGGTGGCCAGTTTCATTCATAGAGTCGTATTCATAGATGTGCACAGGAAAGTTGTGTCAGATTCCTTCCACTGTCTCCCTTTCTCTGAGGTTCTTGTGAGGCAGGATGGATGTGAAGTGTGTTGTGATAGGAGACATAGGCCACAAATCCTCAGCAGTGGAAGCCAGGGAATCCGAGTGGCATGTTGGTGGTGGTGGTGGGGAGGGTTTGCCCCTCCTGACATCCTGGGACCTTGGCTCCCTCCTCTCCTCCCCTTCAGCATGAAGCACATCTGGCTCCTCCAAAGAGCTCTCCCTCTCTCCAGCCCAGAGTTGCCTGTCTTTCTCTGGCCCAGACTTCTGGGGTCTAAGTCATAAACATCACCCCAGAGAGGGTCGAAGGCCCCTGCCGTGTTCATGCAGTGGCCCAGGGCCTTGCATAGTGCAGGAGGACCTCAAGCCAGCCTTCCTCTCCCAGGGCACAGGCACCTCGGCTCCCAGAGCAGGATGGTCGTGCAGGGGTGCAGGCAACAGGAGAGGAACAGATCCAGCTGAGACACCACCTGTCCCCTCAGAGTCCCACCACCCACCCAAAACACACCATAGAAATACCTGACCTTTCATGACTAAAAATCAGCAGTCAGGCCCTGTGTTCTTGCCTTTCTGGGGGTCTTTGGACCCTTTTGAGAGTCTGATGAAAGCCACGGAGGAATGTTCTTCTGCACAACCCTCAGAATGCTGCTTCCAACTTCAATTCTGATTCAGAGATGTATAGACTGGTCAAGTTAAGGACCTTGGTTTAGTGCTTCTTGTGGCAGCTCCCTACCCTCTTCCCCCTCACTGACACCTCTGCCGCAGCACCCAGGTGAGGACAACAACAAATTTCCCAAGCCACAACTTGGAAATCCAGCCCAAGAGTTAAGCTCTGGTAAAAGGTACCCCTTCATCTCTGGCCTTCCCATTTTACCAGGCCTTGAAAAAATCCACAGATTAATGATTGGGAAATTATTTTAGATAATTCACAGATTGCCAGAGAGTAAAATCCCTCAGGGCAGCATTTGAATAACCTATTCTTTGAGTTGAATTTTATTAATAGATTAGCCTATCTGCTCATTCCTATAACATTTAATGTGGAACCAGGGATCTCTCCCTGTGTCATTAAGGCAAGAATCTGAACATTATCCACCAGCAGTCACAGAATCAGCACCCCCCTCCCTCTCTCTCTCTCTCTCTCTCTCTCTCTCTCTCTCTCTCTCTCTCTCTCTCTCTCACACACACACACACACACACACACACACACCTATCCACACACACTCCTATGTAGCTATCTCCCTAATTTCCCTAGAGCCACATCTAAAACATTTAGCTGGAAACTAAAATTTAACTTGAAGAACAGTATTAGTTTTTCTAACACCACCCTTTTCCCAAATCACTCATTTGAGAGGAACTAATAAAATTATCATCTATAGTGTTATGGACTTTTTAAATCCTTAAGTCCTAAGATGAATTACTGGAGACCACACAGCTTGAAGAGACTCAGAATAACTTGGGGAGCGAGTGAGGAGGAAGCCAGAGGAGTGGCGAAGCACTGAAGGCTTGTGAGTGGGAAGGTGGTGAGGGTGGCAACAAGCTGAGTGTCTTCTTCTTCCTTCACCCCAGGAAGCTCATTCCACAAGAGAAAAGCAAGAGACAAAGAGAGGTCTGAGGTATTGGTAACTTTATTATTCTGCAGGTACATATCCAGGGGCCCAGGCCCAGGGCCTGACAGCTCTGCTACTCTCTGTGTGAATCTTCATGGGCTGCCACACCCACCTTTATCACCAGTGCAAGGAACTCCTCGAAGTTAACCGCATTATCTGAATTGATATCCAGCTCTTTGAACCAGGTATCTGCATTCTTTTTCTGTGAGGATGGAAGGGGAAGAAGCCAGAGTATAAAGATCTCAGAGAAAGCTAAAGCGTGACTGTCTACAGAGGGCAGTATGGAAGACTAGTGACCCCTGGGGGCATTATCAGAGCCAAGCAGAGACCCCCAACCATACTCAGCCCCTCCTCACCTTCATGTAGTGAGGACACTCCGTAGTCAGCAATTTCTTCAGGTCATCCCTGTAGAGGGCATGGTAATTCCCCTTCTCCAGGGAGTACTCGTGGAAGACATTAATGAACGAGTTCATGGCGTTCTCCAGATCAGTCAGCATGGTGCCCAAGGATCTGTTCACCTGAGGGAAGGAGCCACATGGGGAATCCTGAGGCGGAGATGGTGCACTTCCCCATGAAATAGTGAAGACCAGAGAGACACTCAAAGGACTCTATCCCCAAGTAATGGCTTGACCTGTTCTCTACCATCCAAATAATTAAACCAGCAGATGGCTGTGGCTCTGATGGGAAAGGGTGGGATGTGGGTACAGAAGTGAGTCTCTCTCTCTCTCTCTCTCTCTCTCTCTCTCTCTCTCTCTCTCTCTCTCTCTCTCTCTCTCTCTCGTCTCCCTCCCTCCCTATGGCACCATACTCTGCCAAAGAAGTCCCTGCTTAGGAAATGAATGTGCCCTCACCCACTGGACAAAGCTAGAAGCCTCCACTTATCTTTCTCTCACTCTTCTCCAAGAGCACTGGTTCTTTGCTGAGATCTCCCAAGCTTCCTCTCTCCTCTCTCACCAAAAGTTACTTCGCTTCCCCAACCTTCCTCAAAGGGAAACCTACAGAGTAGGGCAGAGCCAAGCAGTACCACTTACCAGATGTCCCTGAAACCGGTTGACAAAGGACCTTCAGGACTGAGTATCTGCTCCCTTTTATAGCGGGAGGCTTGGCCAGCTGCCTGCAGCCTCAGGCCATTCAGAGAGGCTGCTTTCTTGCAAAATTGCTCCAGTCTCTTGTTTCCCAACCAGGTGGGTGTGACAATCATTGTGCACAGTGAAAATTTCTGAGGGGCGGGGAGACCGGGAAGTGGAAGACGGAAGACTTTTGCTGGGCTGCAGGGCTCGGGGGAGAAACAAAGACGAGGCCATGGCAAGCACTGCTTTTCTGGGTCCCTGGGACCCCCTCCCTTACTCCAGCCACACTCACTCCTAAGCCCTCTCCAATGTTGCTGTTGCTAATTCCATGCCTTGCAGCCAATCTTTGCACCTCTGAATTAGAATTGAAGTTGGAAGCAGCATTCTGAGGGTTGTGCAGAAGAACATTCCTCCGTGGCTTTCATCAGACTCTCAAAAGGGTCCAAAGACCCCAGAAAGGCAAGAACACAGGGCCTGACTGCTGATTTTTAGTCATGAAAGGTCAGGTATTTCTATGGTGTGTTTTGGGTGGGTGGTGGGACTCTGAGGGGACAGGTGGTGTCTCAGCTGGATCCGTTCCTCTCCTGTTGCCTGCACCCCTGCACGACCATCCTGCTCTGGGAGCCGAGGTGCCTGTGCCCTGGGAGAGGAAGGCTGGCTTGAGGTCCTCCTGCACTATGCAAGGCCCTGGGTCACTGCATGAACACGGCAGGGGCCTTCGACCCTCTCTGGGGTGATGTTTATGACTTAGACCCCAGAAGTCTGGGCCAGAGAAAGACAGGCAACTCTGGGCTGGAGAGAGGGAGAGCTCTTTGGAGGAGCCAGATGTGCTTCATGCTGAAGGGGAGGAGAGGAGGGAGCCAAGGTCCCAGGATGTCAGGAGGGCAAACCCTCCCCACCACCACCAACAACATGCCACTCGGATTCCCTGGCTTCCACTGCTGAGGATTTGTGGCCTATGTCTCCTATCACAACACACTTCACATCCATCCTGCCTCACAAGAACCTCAGAGAAAGGGAGACAGTGGAAGGAATCTGACACAACTTTCCTGTGCACATCTATGAATACGACTCTATGAATGAAACTGGCCACCGCGTACATCCACACAACACTAATTAAAAAACAAAACAAACAAACAAAAAAACTCTGGGCAAATGGCAGAAAGATGAAGAGAGGGAAGGGAGCAGGGGCTGGGGAGAGAGTGGGAAGGAGAGGCACTGGTGTCAGAATTAGAATAAGATATATTCATGCTTGACTAATTATATGGAAATGGATTCTACTGTCATGCATTACTAAAAAGAATTTTTTAAAAATATATTTTCATTTGCAGATGGACACACTTCCTTTATTTTATTTATTTATTTATTTTTATGTGGTGCTGAGGATCAAACCCAGTGCCTCACACATGCTAGGCAAGTGCTCTGCCACTGAGCCACAACCTCAGTCCCGGAATCCATAAATTTTTTAAAAAGTTTAAAAAAAAACAAACCCTCAAACGATGCCTATTAGGAAGATAGGAGTGGACCCTACCCAGTGGACAGATGAGGAAGCTGAGGCCCAGAAAGGTGAAGGGATTTACCCTGAGTTTTCCAGGGCAGGTGTGTCAGAGTCTGGACCGAACCCCAGAGGATCCAGTTCTAGAACTTGTTCTGATGAGAACATGACTGACTGAAAATTCCTCTCTCCTTGCTTCCTTTAGTCATTAAATATTGACCAGTGCTTCACCAGTACATAGGCCATCAGCACCACCTTGGGGAAAAAGATGGCATTGTCCTCTCTCCCTTGGATTTCCACAGCCCTCTGGGCTTCATTATGCCACTTATTTTATAACAGTGTGACTTTGGGCCACTTACTTACCTGCTCTGTGCCCTAGTTAAATCAATTCATAAGTAGAAATATAAAATAGAAGAGACCTTCAGCCCAAAGAATGAGAGAATACATTTGTAAATTGTGTACCTGATAAAGGGTTAATATCCAGAATATAATAAAACTCTTGACAACTCAGCAAAAACAGAAAAAAAGACCCATAAAAAAGTGGGTTAAGGACTTTTAAGATATTTCTCAAAAAAATGTATACAAATGGCCAAGAAGCACATGAAAAATATGTTCAAAATCACTTATGATTAGGAAAATGCAAATCAAAACCAGAATGAGATACCACCTCATACCTGTTAAGACGGCTACTATCAAAAAAAAAAAAAAAAAAAAAAAAAAAAATGAGCCAGGAGCAGTAGCACATGACTGAAAGCTACTCAGGAGGCTGAGGCAGGAGGAGGCAAGTTCAAGGCCACCCCGGGCAACTTAATGAGACACCCTGTCTCAAAAATAAAAATAAAAAGATCTTGGAAGTATATTTCAGGGGTAAAATGCTGTGGGTTCAATTCTCATAAGCCAATTCCAAAAGAACAAAAGTCAAATGTTTTCCCTGATAAGTGGATGATGATATATAATGCAGGGGTGGTGGGGGCGAAAGAAGAATGGAAGAACTTTATATTACGTAGAGAGAAATGGGGCGGGTATGAAAGATGGTGAGATGAGACAGATATCATTACCCTATGTACATATATGATTACACGAATGGTATGAATCTACATCATGTACAACCATAGAAACAAAATGATGTACCCCATTTGTGTACAATGAATCTAAATGTAGTCTGTAAAAATTAAAATAAATAAATAAATAAAAAAGAAAGAAAAACAAAGTAACAACTGTTGGCAAAGATGTAGAGAAATTGGAAAGCTTGTGTGCTGTTGATGAAAATGTAAAATGGTGTGGCTGCTATGAAAAATGGTATGATGGCTTCTCAAAAAAATAAACATATAATTACCATATGATCCAGCAATTCCACTACCAGGCATATAGCCAAAAAAAAAAAATGTAAAATTTTGGGCTGGGGATATAGCTCAATTGGTAGAGTGCTTGCCTCACAAGCACAAGGCCCTGGGTTCAATCCCCAACACCGCAAAAAAAGAAGTAAAATCTTGAAAAAATATTTGTACACCCATGTTCATAGCAACAGTATTCACAACAGCCAAGAGGGAAGGAATGAAAGAGGACATCAACAGATAAGCAGATAAACACATATGCCTATACAATGGAATATTATTTCAAAAGGAAGGAAATCTTTTTTTTTAATTGTAAACAAACGGGATACATGTTGTTTCTCTGTTTGTACATGGAGTCAAGGCATACCATTTGTGTAATCATAAATTTACATAGGGTAATGTTGTTTGATTCATTCTGTGATTTTTTTTCCTTCCCCCCCACCCCTCCCACCCCTCTTTTCCCTCTCTATAGTCCTTCCTTCCTCCATTCTTGCCCCCCTCCTTAACCCTAACCCTAAACCTAATCCTAACCCTAACGCTAACCCCTCCCACCCCCCATTATATGTCATCATCCGCTTATCAGCGAGATCATTTGTCCTTTGGTTTTTTGAGATTGGCTTATCTCACTTAGCATGATATTCTCCAATTTCATCCATTTGCCTGCAAATGCCATGATTTTATCATTCTTTATGGCAGAGTAATATTCCATTGTGTATATATGCCACAGTTTCTTTATCCATTCATCAATTGAAGGACATCTAGGTTGGTTCCACAATCTGGCTATTGTGCATTGAGCAGCTATGAACATTGATGTGGCTGTATCTCTGTAATATGCTGATTTTAAGTCCTTTGGGTATAGGCCGAGGAGTGGGATAGCTGGGTCAAATGGTGGTTCCATTTCAAGCTTTCTGAGGAAACTCCATACTGCTTTCCAGAGTGGCTGCACTAATTTGCAGCCCCACCAGCAATGTATGAGTGTACCTTCAAAAGGAAGGAAATCTTGACGTATGGTACTATATGGATGAAACTTGAGGACATCATGCTAAGTGAAATAAGCCTATCACAAAAAGACAGATGCCCTATGACTCCACTTATCTGAGGTAACTAGAGGAGTCAGATTCATAGAGACAGAAAGTAGAATGCCCAATTCCAGAGACTGGGAATAGGCAAAGAGAGGGTTGCTCTTCAATCGGTCCAGTGTGTCAGTTTTGCAAGATGAAAAGAGTTCTGGAGATTGGTTGTTCAACAATGTGAGTGTAGTTAATACTGCTGAAAGGTGCACTTAAAAATGGTGGGGACAATAAGTTAGTGTTATGTATGTTGTACCATAATTATTTTTGTAATTTTTAAATGCTTCCACCTACAAAAAAATTTTTACCTTGTGAGGATTAATAATAGGTGCAAAAAGCTTATGACTTATTCACTTTTCTTGGCTCATTTTGTCCCATCATTCCAAAAGTCATATTTGCCCAATTTTCTATTTATAAAACTATGTTGTCCCAATGTCCCTTTTATAGATGTATAGGCCAATCTGTGTTTTCATTTCCTTCTCTTCCTCCTTCTCCTCCTCCTCCCCATCCTTCCTTTATTTGGTTCTGGGTGCTCTACCATGGAGCCACATCCCCAGCCCTTTTTATTTTGAGTAACAGTCTCACTAAGTTGCCCAGGCTGGCCTCAAACTTGTGATCCTCCTGCCTTAACCTCCTGTGTCACTGGGATTACAGGCATGAGTCACCATACCCACCCAAATTTTTGTTCTTAATGATAATAAAGGATATATAAGTTCTAGATCATGATATCCAACCCATTTTAATACACCTGTGTCAATTTCACTGAAATATTTGCTGAGTTGAAAATTTGGGACTTACTATTGTGCATTATATTTTAATAAAAGATTTACACACACTCACACACACACACACACACACACAAATGTTTAGTGCTGAGATCTGAAGTGTTCAGTGCTGAAGGACAGTGTGGGAGCATGGGCCATGATTCCTGCCCCAGGCCTGTGCCTGATTCTCTAACTGTATAGTGGACACTCCAGAGCCAGACTATGCATCCTTGCCTCAACAGGACCCAGCACAGTGCCTAGCTCACACGATAGGAGTAACCATAATTGATAATAAAAACAAATAATTGCAAAATCACAGCTAACATTTGCTTGGTCTGTATCACATGTCAGGAATTGTCTTATATCAATTCATCTAACTCTCACAATAATCCTGAGTTATGTACTATTGCATTTTCTATTGTACAGATGAGGAAACTGAGGCCCACAGAGAGACACAACGATGAGATTCAGGATATGATGTGACAGCATCCACTTCCTGTTGCTGCCTGGAATGCTTCTTCATCCTTGTGACATCCTTCTCATCTTTCCCAGCCCAGTTCTGAGTCCACCTGATCCCCTACACCCCACATAGCCCGGCCAGCTCTCTCCTCTGTGCCCTTCTCCATCACGACATTGACCCTGCCTTATTAGGATTCACCTGTTTGTTGTCTATCTTTTCTTTGATTCTAGGAACCCCTCTAGAAGAGAAACCACATTAATTTCCACATCTCTAGATGTGGAATATTAATATTTAGTGAGAAAATAAATGATTGCAAAATTGAATCTTGGTGTTTTCTTTACCCAATGCAAAAATTCCCTTTATTATACTTAGCCATTTGGGGAAGAAGGCAGGGTATATAAATCCATCAACCAAATGCATTCTAACTTCCTTGACAAGAGGTGAATCAACCTCTAGGTAAGAAAATAGTGCCCTTTCTGCCATATGTCATGACAAGTTTTCAACCAGTGATCAGCCCATAAATTGCATATATTATTCTTCAGGGACTATCCTATATGACCTGCCATACACCACCTTATCCCAAAGTGTCACATATTTTCAAAATGTGTTTACATCCACTGACTGACTCATTTGGTACTCCCAGCAACCTTAAAAAAGTGGGTGTTACTGGTATAATTATCCCTGTTTGACAGATGGAGAAACTGAGACATGAGGTGTTGTTTAAGGTCCTCCTCCAGGAAACTAAAGGCAGTCTTGAGTGCTGGTTTCCTTCTAGCATCCTGTTCAGACTGGCCAATGAGACTATGAACTGTCACCCACTAAACATACATATAACCCTCTGAATAGTTAGACTTGGGAGCTTCAGAGTGTAGAAGACTGAGCTGAACCCACAGAATATGGGTACCAAGAATTGGGTAAACATGTTGGGGAAAAGGTAGAACCTGTAAACAGCCTGAAGGAAATGGGGCAACTTAGGGGATGCGGAACCTGGCCGTGTTTACAGGAAAGAGACCAATCCCCAGTATGTGTCCTAACAGACCTGACTCAGCCCATTCCCCCAGGCTGAGGAAGTGAAGACAGAACCTGCAGAAGTGGTGGAGAAATCCCCAGGAAGGGGATGGAGGGAGGCAAAAGGGACTCATCCTGAGTACCCTTGTTAAGTCCTCAGAGGCCAGTGGAGCCCAACACATCTCAGGTGAGACAGGCAGCAAGGCCTCTCCCCTGGATCTTGAGGAAGAGTGGTCTGAATAACTCAGTCTCCATGACAGGACTAAGACTTGACCAAGGGGTCCTGCGGGAGGGAGAGTCTTGGGTCTCCAGTCCAGCAGACCCCTTCCTGTTGACACTTGCTGAGCCAAACCTGTGCTGATGCTGGTTTAAGGGCATGTTCAGGACTGGGAGAGTGAAATAGAACTACAGTGTAACAGAACATGCCCCTTGAGTAAGAGGATCACAAATTCAAAGCCAGCCTGTGCAACTTAGCAAGGCCGGGTCTCACAATAAACAGTACTGGGGATGTAGCTCAGTGGTAAAGTGCCCCTGGGCACAATCCTCAGTACTGAAAAAAAGAATGCCCCTGGATAGGGAAAGACCAAGAGAGAAATGGGATGCAAAATTCTTCCCAGAGGTGTACAATGCAATGATGTCCTGTCATTCTTCTAAAATCCATCCTTTTGATCACAATAAGCTCAGGACACCAGCTCCCAGACTCATCCTCAGAAAAGAAAATCCACCAAGATGGGTTCCAGCAGGGCCTGAAGGCAGATGAAATCCTCCCTGTGGAATTCTGCCTCCAATTCCTAGGCTCCAGGGGAGAGGGATACGGATACAACACAGATGGGGCAGGGACAGGTCTCTGTTGGGAGGGTTCAGGGACCACAAGAGGGCTTGGACCCTTGAGTCATGAACAACTCAGAGACAGGAGTAACACCCACATCCATCATTATGTTTTATTAGTAAAAACCAGACCTAACCTTTCCTCCTCCAGGAAGTCTTCACTGCTTGACAGTCTCCCAGATTCTGCTCATTGCTCTTCCTATGACAGGTGTCTACCATTCTGCCAGGCTTGACCATCAACTTTGCCCCTGTCTCCACCTCTGACTCAGCATGTACAAAGCCTAATGCACAATCCTCCCTGGCACACTGGCTCCCCACCCCAACACCCAAAATGCCAGTGCCAATTACCATCATCATCTTCCCCTATCATCAATGCCTGAAACATTGGCCTCGTTCTGGATCCCTCGGCTCCCTCAGTTTGTCACCAAGGTCTGGGGCTTTATGTTCCCACTTCTCTTGTGTCTACTCCCTCCTTTGTAACCCTGCATACAGACTTTGACCTTGTCCTCATTGCCCTGTGCCCAGGCTATGCAAGAGTCTCCTAATGGAGGGGCTGGGGTTGTGGCTCAGTGGTAGAGCACTTGCCTAGCATGTGTAAGGCACTGGGTTCCATCTTCAGCACCACATAAAAATAAATGAATAAAGGTCAATCAACAATCAAAGAAAATATTAAAAAAAAAAAAGAGTCTCCTAATGGGTCCCTAGCCTCTCCCCTGTCTGATCTATCCCTGTGGTCCCCAAGTAGCTTCTGAAAGTACAGGGATGGTCACGTGCTCCCCCACCTTAATGAGCCACTCAGGGTTCCATTACCTAATAGAGAGAGTCCAAACCCCAATGCTCAACTTTCCATGACACCCAGAATTTTGTCCTGGGTCTGGGAATTGTATCTCAGTGTTAGAGTGCTTGGCTAGCATACACAACCAAGCCCTGGGTTCAATTCCCCAGTACCACATGAAAGAAAGAAAGAGGGAGGGGAGAAAGAAAGAAAGAAAAAGAAAGAAAGAAAGAAAGAAAGAAAGAAAGAAAGAAAGAAAGAAAGAAAGAAAGAGAAAAAATAACAGAATGAATCAAACAACATTACCCTATGTAAATTTATGATTACACAAATGGTATGCCTTTACGCCATGTACAAACATGAAACAACATGTATCCCATTTGTTTACAATAAAAAAAAAAGAAAGAAAGAAAGAGTACCCAAAGGACTTAAAATCAGCATTTTACAGTCACGCAACCACATCAATGTTTATAGCAGCTCAATTCACAATAGCTAGATTGTGGAAGCAACCTAGATGCCCTTCAACAGATGAATGGATAAAGAAATGGTGGTATATATACACAATGGAATATTATTCAGTCATAAAGAATAATAATATTATGGCATTTGCAGATAAATGGATGGAATTGGAGGATATCATGCTAAGTGAAATCCCAAAAAACCAAAGGTCAAATGTTTTCCCTGAGCAGTGGATGATGATATATAATGGGGGTGAATGGGAGTGAGAGAAGAATAGAGGAACTTTAGATTATGTAGAAGGAAATGTGAGGGAGGGAGGTATGAAAAATGGTGGAATGAGACAGACATCATTACCCTATGTACACGTATGATTACACAAATGGTATGACTCTACATCACGTACAGCCATGGAAACAAAATGATGTACTCCATTTGTGTGTACAATGAATCAAAATGCAGTCTGTAAAAAATAAAATAAATAAATAGTTTTTTAAAAAAAGAAAGAGAAAGGAAGGAAGGAAGAAAGAAGGGAGAGAGGAAGGGAGGGAAGGAAGGAAGAAAGAAAGGGAGAAAGGAAGAAGGAAAGAAAGAAATAAGGAAAGGAGGAAGAGAGAGAGTCTTGTCCTGACTCGCCTATTCAAACAGAGTTGAGTTTATTCTCCTTGGATATTCATTTCCAGGCAAGCTTTCTGTTGTCCTGGACATACCACACATGTCTCCACTGCTGTTCCCTCTTTTAAAATGCGCTCCTCTCCCCACCCTGGTCCCTTCCCAAGCCCAGGCCAGTCCCTTGATATACAGGGTCATTGAAGCTCTCATTCTGAGTAGGGACACCTTCAAAAATGGGGTCCATGTTCAGTGTAGTCCTGCCCACATGGCTCCCCTTCTGTCCCATATGTGCACAGAGAGAGTCAGTAACATGATTGGTGAGGCATGGCTTCTTTATTAGAGGGTCACCTGCCAAAAAGAAGAGCCTCCTTCTCACCAGCTGATAGCTGAGGGCAGGGGCTGTCTCCCCGCTTAAACTAGAATACATGGGTTCAGGGACTGTGACTCCCTCATCAGACAGGGGCACTCTGAAGGCGGAAGTTGTATCTCCCATCCAAAATGAGTGCTCCCCAGCAACCAAATCTTCTCTTTTGGACCTTTTGGGGATGCCCAGAACCATAAGTTGCCCAGAAATGTGTATGAGATTGTACATGTGTGTGCTCACACACACAGCAGAGCTCTCCATCGGCAGCCTGGAGTCAGGTCACACTTCCTCCTGGAAGCAGGCTCCACTGGGCAGGAGACTGCCTGTACTCCTTCTAGTAGAGACTATGCTGGGTGCAGTAATGGGCACACAGCTGTCGGTGGTACTGCAGGTGGTAATCTTTCACCAGCTTGCCCAAGATGTAGAGGAATTCTTCAAAGCAGACCTGGTTGTCCTTGTTCTTGTCTGCTGCCCGGAACAACTCTGTGATATAGTACGGCTCCTTCCGACCCTGAAGAGTGGGCAGAGGGTCAACCACCCACCAAGCATGCAGCCCAACCACCAGGCCCCCCACCACCTGCAGGGTAACAGCAGTGTGCCCTGTCCACAAGGGCCTTGCAGGAAACACTTCACTTAAATAGTGACTAGGACACCCACATGCTGCAAAATCGGGTTGAAGATGGGTGCCTCGTGTCACTGGAGCAGCATGGACACAAAAGGAGGAAGTAAACAGCACTGTTCGCAGACTGAGTACAGGCCTGGCTGTGCTGAGCAGCATGGTGCCTCCAGACACACTCTGTGTCCACTATCAGTGGCTGTGGAAACCTGGTTTCCCAGCTGCACTGCAAGCTTCCCTGGAGGGACACCCAGCAGGCTTCCTGAAGGCAAGGGTGTGTCTTCTTCTTCCACACTGGGAGCTCCCCCAGAGCAGGGTCTACCTGTCACTCATATCTGCATCCCCAGCAGAACTGTACAGCCAGCACCAAATGAGATCAGATGTTTGCACACTTCAGTATCTGCCTAGGAATTGTTAATGACACTTTGTCATGTCACCTACACAGAGAACAGAGGGAAAGGACAAAGCCATGAGCCTCAGAGCTGTCTAGGATGTGTCCCACATTCCTGATGTGGCTCTGAGACTGAGGTTTGGCATTGATCGGGGAGAGGAAAGCAGCATTTGAGGAAGAAGGGACAACATGAGTAAGTCAGCGGTCCAAGCACAGCAAGGAGATGGGTCAGGCAAGGTGGGCATGGCGAGACAGCAGGCAGTGGCAGGTGAAGCAGGTTTCAGTAAGATTTGTCTGGCAGGAATGGGTGCTCCAACACAGTGTGGAGTATTTGGGAAGCATTTAGGGGAAGGAGGCAGTTGCACGGGGCAGCTGTGGGCCTGGAGGGCAACCCTCCATCCCTGCAGGCAGATTCGTGGTCTCTCTCCCCTCACCGCCCACCACCATCTGCTATTCCTATAACCCTATTGCCTCCACTCAGCCGATTCACCAGAGAAGAGCTGGAGGTTTCCTGCCTTGAGCAGGCTCTCCCCAGCTTCCTTCACCTGTGCCACTTTCATCAAGCCTGCTACCTGGGCCCAAGTGTTTGTCCTCAAGGGCCCTGTACTTATACCTAAGTGCAACTGTGAGCCCTATGTATGGAGGGCCTGGGGGGAGTGGTCTAGGCACAGCCCCACAGTTTTCCCTGGAAAGAAATGACTAATCACCCCAGCTCCCCTACTCAAAGCTCTCAGAGGTACGCTCCAGTCAACAGAGAGCAAGACTGTCTCCTCTGCTCTTTCCCAGTTAGTAGCAGAGATGACCTTGAGTCGGTGGTTGAATCTGATATCTCAGATGAGATGACTGTTCAGAATTGGGAGAGAGGGCAGAGGGTAGCACCCACAAACACTCCAGTGGGCCTTACAGTCCCCAAGGATCTCTTGGGCCTGGTAACAAAAGGTGGGCAGGCCCTAAGGGGTGGGTTGGGCTCAACCATATCTGAGAAACTCGGGGGAGAGGAGGTGAAAGGGAAAGTTACCTTTTCCTACCCCTACCTGTCCTCAGATGGCCCTGACAGCCTAAACTATGCTCCCCTCCAGGCCCGGGGAGCAGAATGAAAGGAAAAGGAGCTGGGGCTCGAAGGGCTTGGTGAGGTGGTCCAGGGCTTGGGGCAGTCACTGACAGAATGGGCCTGTGAACAGAGGGAAGAATTTAGGGCCTGTACTCAGCAAGCAAGATGGACAGAGGGACGGACAGTTTGAGGGCTAGGTCTGAGTTTCTTGGACTGGAGTGAGCCAGGCAGAGAGAGGGAAGGACAAGAAGTAAGTCTGGGCAGGTCCTGCCCTCCTGTACTCCCTCACTTCCCTTTGGAGATTCTCAGGGACGTCAGCTCCCTTCCCAACACCCTCGCCACTCACTTCCAACACTCCCCTCAAACCCCATAACCAACCCTACGGCCATCCCCTCTTCATCCCCCACCCTGATCCCAGACCCTACACACCAAGGTCTCCATGAAGCGGGGTACATTGTCCATGAGCAGGGCCTTCAGCTCCTCCAGGGACAGGGTCTCCACGTCCCCTTCACGGGCTGCATACTGGTGGTAGCAGTGGATGATTTGGAAGAGGGATTCCTCCACTGGTGTGTCTGGCATGACTTCTAGGTCCCAAACTGGGACAGGGTTCAGATCTGGGGATGCAGGGGTAGAGCAGCTGGGGAGAGTGGAAGATCTGGTCTGGGTCAATCTACAGCAGAATGGATGCTTCCTCCCAGAGCCTCTGCCCTCCTCCTCCTGCCCACACTCAGCACCTAGTCTCAGGCATCTTTCCTGCAATCCACCTGGCCCCTTGCAAACTTGACTCAAAGTCACTGCCCTGCAAGAAGATTTCCAGCAAAATTTCAGGACATAACAGTGTCCCCTCACTTGGACTAAAGAGGACAGGCATCCTGGGTGCAGGAGCTGTGTCCTCCTCCCCGCCAAACCACCTGGGTTTAAGAGTCACCTGCAGTCAAAGAATGAGGAGATACTAAAGACTTTTTGAAACAAGACAGTGTTTATGTTGCTTACAATGAAAATTTTTAAATCCTTGAAAAGACAGTATCCCCTTACCTGCCATTAACAGTTTTGTACCACAAGCACAATAGTAAAAAAATCGTAGTACTCGCGAAACCCAGTCCTGTTCTTGCATTTCTGCTGTTTTCTTTCCTGCTTAAATATACAGACAACACATGCACTGACATCTTTGCCCTACCATCCCCTTGCTGCATGGACCTCTCTAGGAGCTGATGTGCCAACAGAACGTGCCTTCCACCCTCTAATCCGATGGCCGTCCCACCACCTCTATGCAGAGCCCACCTGGCACTCTGACACCTATGACCTGCTGCACCCCACTTCCTATGGAGATGGAGATGAGACCCCAGTTTGGGGAATCCAGCCGTCCTCCCTGAATCCTGTGCAGGTGAGAATCATGACCACATTTCTGTACCTTGTCTCGGGTGCTGCTTCTACACTTATGGAACCCGCCAGGCAACAAAGCCCGTTCTACACATTATCCCATTTAATCCTCACAATGACCCTAGAAGGTGGGACCCATTACCCCTATTTTCCTGCGGGGGAAGGGAGATGAAACCCAAAAGGGTTAAGAAGTTTCTCAAGATCACACAACTGATCCACCTGGAGTCAGACCCAAACCTATGTCCTTGGGAACAAACCCAAATGCTGCTTTGCTTAGGGCCTCACAGTTACGCTGTTGGGACGCCCATCCACACTGCATATTCTCCAAAACAGTAGGCTGCCATCTCTGCTCTCCAGAACCTACTCACCCAGCACAGCCCACCCTTCTCCTGTGGTTTTCTTGGAAGAGATGTTGACCTGTTGCTGTTGGAGCCGGGCTGCTCCAGATTCCCAGTACAGCCTTTGTTGATCCTGGAGAGTCCCAAGCTCAAGCAGGAGGTAGTTGTGTGAGCAGAGGACCCCTGACCAGGCCCCACATCCTGCGCGTAGCTGGTGCCTCCAGTTATGCCAGTGTGTGCTTCTCCCCAGGTTCCTCAGCAACTGGATGGAGCCTCAACAGCATTCCTGAGATGACATCACAACACTTATTGCTAAGATGAACTCATCCAGTTTCAGGGACCCACCTGCCCCCGAAGCAGGATCTGTAGCATCTAAGAATCACAAAAGGTCTCATTATCTATCTCCTGCCTCAGAACTCATCCTCCCAGCACCAGGGTTTAGGTGGGGTCAGGCACACACTTACACACACCATTGTCAGATGTCCTCCTTCAATTAGTGACCTCCAAACTCCACAGTCATGAGCACATTCATTCATTCATTCAACAAATATTTCTTGAGTACCTACAGTGTGCCAGGCCTCTGCTAGGCATTATAAAGAAGACATGGGGTCAGCCCAGAGGATGGTGATGAGTGAAGGGACAATCACACACTGTCATGATGCTCTCAGTGACATGAATGGAGCATTCCAGGCACCTGACAGGGAGCACCTTCTGCCTGCAGAGTAGAAAGACTTCCTTAGGGAGGTGATATTTGAGTTGTGACTTGAAAAGAAGTTGTGAGTTGCAATAAGAAATGAAGGACAAAGGGCTTCAGGCAGAGGAAACTGCATGGGAAAGGCCTAGAGAAGGGCCTGCTCAGGGGATAGAGCAAGGCACAACACAAGCAGTAAGAAGACACAAGGCTGGAGAGGCAGGTGGAGAGAAAAGGTGAAGGGGCCTGGACACCAAGCCAGAGCTGCAACTTTAACCTGTGCTTGGAAAGAAGCATGTGTTAGCATCCATGTATCAGAGAGAATATTTGGGTTTGGGGAATTGGTTTATTCACTTAGCATGGTAGTCTCCAGTTCCATCCACTTACCAAGAGTGCCATAATTTCATTCTTCTTTATGGAGAGAGGGTTTTTAATGAGTTGTGGATGATGGGTGAGAGACGAAGTGGTAAAACCAATTTTGTTCGTTAGGAAATAACCGACTGCAGTGTGGAAGTGCTTCTGCTCTGAAGGGGGCCAGTCCCATAAGCTTGGCCTCCACCCAGATGCCACCTGGTCCTTTGAGTGACAGGTGAACTCCTCTCATCTCACCCCACACAAGCCTTCGCTCAGTGGCCCCTTTCCCCCCCTCTAAACACAGCAACCCTGGGAGACACCACACAGGCTGATGAGTGAATTCCCCAGAAGAGGGCACCAAAGGATAAGTAACTGAACCAGGGACTGAGCCCAGGCATCCCTGAAGGTTTGACGGCAAATCACAGATGCTGGAGCTCAGTCACAGCAGTCCTGCATGCACCTTGGGTTCAATCCCCAGCACCAAAACTGTCATCATCGTTATAGGCAGATACTTAAGCCAATGCCTTTTCAACTTTGACTTCATCTACCAATATAACAATTCCCTCAACAAACAAGTGGTTCATCCATACACACACACACACACACACACACACACACACAAAATTCTTTTTTTCTGTACTGGGAATTGAACCCAGAGGTACTCTGCCACTGAGAGACATCCCTGACCCTTTTAATTCTTATTTATTTATTTATTTATTTATTTATTTATTTATTTATTTATTTATTTTTGAGTCAGGGTCTCACTAAGTTGCCCAGGCTGGCCTCAAACTTTTGATGTATACCTCAACCTCTCAAGTAGCTGGGATTACAGGCATATGACACCATAACTGGTTTACGCTTTTGTATTTCTAAACTAAAAATATGACTCAAATTTCTAAAAAGTAAAACAATCTGGCAATATTAAGCTAGAGCACAAAGAATTTTATTGAATACCTTTGATTCAGCCATCTCTTCCCTGGGAATTTATCCCAAGGACTTCATTAAACAGGTGTTAAAAGCAGTAATCAAGGAAAATGTTCACTACTGCAGTGTCTGTAATCAAGAAACAAAAATAACATTAAAACCTTGCCATCAGGTAATTAACAGCTTTAGTATACCATTATGATTCATCCTTGGACAATTGCTGGATAATAATTTGTCTCTCAAAAGAAATTCCATTTCTAACCTATGACTCTCTGGGGAGTCAGATTGTACTCCTCTTACCCTGCCTGCTTTTTTTTTTTTTTTTTAAGATCATTCTCTTCTTATTGGTGTGTTATAATTGTATATAATAGTGGGCTTCATTGTGACATATTCGTGCATGAACATAATATAATTGGGTCAATTTCATCCCCAGTACCTTCCTTTTCCCTCCCCTCCTCCCTCCCCCATTCCCTTCCTCTACTCTTCCAGTCTCCCTTCTATTTTCCTGAGATCCTCCTCACTTCCCTCCCCCCTTTTCTCTCTTGCTTACACATATGAGAGAAAACATATGACCTTTGACTTGGAGTCAGGCTTATTTCACTTAACATAATGCTCTCAAGTTCCATCCATTTTCCTGCAAATGACACGACTTCATTCTTCCTTATGGTTAAATAAATCTCCACTGTGTGTATGTACCACGTTTTCTTTATCCACTCACTTGCTGACAGATACCTAGGCTGGTTCCATGGTTTGGCTATTGTGAATTGTGCTGCTATAAACATAGATATGCATGTATTGCTGTATTATGATGGCTTTAATTCTTTGGGATAAATACCAAGGAGTGGTAGACCTGGGTCATATGGTGGTTTCATGTCTAGTTTTTTGAGGAACCTCCATATTAATTTTCACTAATTTACAATCCCATCAACAGTTCCACCCTGCTTTTTGTTCAGTCTGAGACAAAATATCCTCACGTAGCCTGCCAATTCACAGGGATAATTCCTTCCACAGCACTTCTCTAACTACCCTCTTCATGTTGTTGTAGCCATCTTCTCACATGCTTAACCAAAGCTAGCCTGATTTTTAATGACCATATAGTGATCATTTGCATATATCAAAATGTCTTATTAATCCATTATTGGTCAGACACTTGGGTTACCTTTAGTTTATACATTTTAATATCAGCTCTTCCTTCACAGTGATATTTCTTCAGAATTTTGCCATGTGATAAGGTTCTAGTTATACCTGGGCTGGGCACTGGGGAGAAAGAGGATCAGAAATGATTTGAATAATATTCTGCCTTCCAGAAGTCCACAGTCTGAAGGTGGAGTGAGACATCCAGACAAAACTTCAAGGTAGTGTGCTTATGAATGAACCACAAGCTTGGTGTCAACCATGTGTCCCCCACTTCCCCCATACTCTCACCCCACATCCACCCCTGTGGCCAGGATAAGTTTTTGACATACCAGCCTCACAGTCTTCCCATCTTGCTGATTATGGAGGCCAGTCACTGGAAGCAACACTTTGTGCTGTCCAGAAGCCCAGCAGCCAAGGAGATAGGCTTTCTGGTTAGCTGGAGAAAAGAGATCCACCTAGATGGCCCTGAAGCCCCCCGGGGTTTCAGACAAGTCCAGGATAGGTAAAGACCTCAAGAAGATAATAAGAGTTGTGGTTAAGAGGGTAGCATCAGGTAGAAGGATCAAGCAGGTACTTTGAAAACTAAAGAAACCTGGTTATCTTTGCACCCAAGATGAGTCAAGTTACACTGTGAAATATTGAGGCTTATTTGGGATTTTTACCAATTCTCATCAGTGTATGTCTACTTTCTACTTTACAGGCCTAGTTTATTTGTGGAGATAGAGCAAACTGATATTCTACTCAATGGCCTCAAAACTATCTAAACTGGTTGAGGGATGGGTCTTTGCTTGAAGAAGGCAGAAGGCTACTAGATGCTTTAGAATCCTCAGGGAAAATGTTTGGGATGAGAGAGAGTTGGGGAGGCTCCTGGAGACTGAGAACACAGCAGAGTACTGAGTTCTCCTGTGCTAAGCACTGTTTTGTTGTTGTTGTTGTTCTCTTTTTTGTTTTGCTTTCATGTCTGGTGCTGGTGATAGATCTCCGGGCCCCACACATGCCAGGCAAGTGCTCACCCACGGAGCTATACCCTTCAGCCCACTGAGCACTGCTGTGGCCTTTACATCCGTCCATTCATTTCATCTTCCTAACAATTGCTGACAAGGAACCAAGGAGTGACATGCTCTGAGCATGTCACTTTGTTTACTTTAAGTAAAGCAACATGCTCTAAGTGACACAGCTAGTAAACGCAGAGGTGCCTGCTCTTAACCACTACTTTATGTTGCCTCTGAATAATGGAGGATGCAGCTATGGGAAGGCCAGGGGAAGAGCCCTGCAGCTAGAGAAAGAATGGGAACAAAGGCATTCAGTTGGAGTCACACTGATGTGTTCAAAAGATAGAAAGAAGGGCTGGAAGGACATATATGAAGAGCAGAGAGACAGGAGGTGAGGTCTGAGAGATCTGAGCACTTTGCAAATTTGGAATTTATTCTGAGTGGGATGGAAAGTCACTAAACAATTTTCAATAAGAGAGATGCCATTTCATGAACTGGAAGGCTCTGCTAATGGAGAACTGCAAATTCTCCTAAAAGTACTCTACAGATTCAGTGTCATTCCAAACCCAAAATCCTAGCTTGGATTTTTGTAGAAATTAAAAGCCAATTTTAAAAAGTATATGGGAATGCAGGAGTTAGGAAGAGCCAAGACAATCCTGAAAAACAAGAGACTAGAGGATTCACAGAACTGAATGTTAAGATTTCTGATACTAGCTATGGTGACTAAAACACTGAGGGACTAGCTCAAGGATGGTCAGATAGACCAATGGAACTAAGTGGAAAACTGAGAAAAAGACATAAGTATCCACTTTATTTATTCTATGACAAAAATTACACTGCTTACTTTTTACTGGATCATTTGGATATTAATTCACAGGAAACAGAAATGAAACGACCTCAGTAAGCAGATATAAATTTATTAGAAGTATATTATAGGGTCCAAATGTAAAAATGTAAAGTAATAAAGCTTCTATAACTTAAAAAAGTATACTCAAGACCTCAGTCTTGAAGATTTACTTCTATATTTTCTCCTAAGGGATTTATAACTTTAGCTCTCATATCTAGGTCTGTGACCCACTTTGAGTTAATTTTTTCATATGACATAAGGAAAGGAGCCAACCTCATTCTTTCACATGTGACTATTGAGTTGTCCCAGCACCCTTTGTTGAAAATGTTACTGGTCGAGGGTCCATTGAACAGCCAGGGCAGCCACAGAGGTCTGTAGGTACCAGTCCTTGTGATTCTCCCAGGAAGAATTCAAGCAAAACTCTGAGTAGCTAGCAAAAGTTTAACAGGGAGAGCTAGAAGTGAGGGTAACGTACAGCACAGCAACTGCATGGACCACCTCCAAGAGAGGATGGTGTGGTGCCCATGGAGTTGCAGCTGTTAAGGAAATTGAGTCCCACTGTTCTCACCTCAGTTTTCCTGCCCCCTTAATTGCTTTATTACCCTTTGGATGGCCCACCCAAAGTCACCTCACTGGCATAAACTCAGGATGGTTGAAAGGGTTTGTTTTGAACAACAAAAGACACCCCCAATATTCAGGAAATTCTAAGGTTTTAGCAGTGTTAGGAACAAAGACAAAATATGTATTTTGAATTATCATAAGGATTTTGGACTATATTTGTATTCAAATGCACTTAATCCATCATTACTAAAAAATCAATTCTTTTCTTTTTCTTTTTCTTTTTTTTCTAGTTCAATTCCTGACAAAAATATGATTCTGATTGAGACTGTTCACCAAAATATGATTTTGTGCAAAAACTCTTCGGTGAGCACTAGAGTCAGTTGAATACAAATAAGAAAATCCCTAGGCCCGTTGGAAGATTTCAGTGTAGACCAGAAGATGTACAGTTCTTTTTTAAAAACGTGTGAGGCTGGACACCAGCAAAGTCTGAAGAAGATCAAGAACCACTGAGACAGCCCAGCTACCCTGGAGAGACCTCATCCTAACAGCTTTAAGGCAGGTGCTCCATAGCACCCCCATGTGGAAGCTGGGAAAGTCGAAAACGAGAGTCTGCAGCAATTATAACAGCCCTGATTGCACATCAGAATCATGAAGTCTCCTTAGCCAGGAAGCCCCCCACTGCTTTCTCCACATGAGCAGCGCCAGCCTACACTTGCCAGCCTTTTTCTTGAAATTGGGCGAGATTAACCATGCGCAGTGGCACATGCCTGTAATCCCAGCGATTCAAGAGGCTGGGACCTGGGGATTGCAAATTCAAGGCCAGCTTCAATTTAGCAAGACCCTGTCTCAAATTTAAAAATTAAAGAAAAAAACAAAGACTGGAGATGTAACTCAGTAGTAGAGCATTATTGGAAGCCACGAATGAACTGTGGGCTTGTCTAAGCCATCTCTAAGCAGAGGTGTGCCTCTTGGGGAACTCTCGGTGTAATATCAACCATCTGAAACTGCTTCATTGCCTTGGCAAACATCCTGCTCAAAGAGAATTCTGTGATACCCAGAATTTATTGACTCAGACAGCCCTAGGTTCAAACTCAACTCCCTTGAGGCAGAGAGAGATACCAATGCCCCAACCAGCCATGCAGCACCAACTCCCTGGAGGAGAAAGAATTACTGCACAAGTGGTAAGTCCCCAATCAGACCAACTTCTCCATAACCTCTGGAGAACCTTGAAGAACCCCTCCTCACCATAAATTCCTGTGGTGTCTCACTATAAATAAAGCGTTCAAGGGTTTTTTCCCTTTGTTAGGCTCAGGCCCATCAGGTCTCTTCTACCTGTCAAGTCCCTGCTTTTAAAAAATATTTTCCATGTCTTTTGCTTTATTTCTTGATATTACTTTTTTAGACTTTTATTTCCAGCCAGCCCACACTTCCGAGGGTTCCTTTATTCCCTCCTAGCACAGGCAGTGACTGAGAGAGCACCCCTGAATTTAATCCCCAGTTCAAAGAAAGAAAGAAATTGGGTGAGATGAGGAATCTGGATTGCCATGCAGGGTGAAGCCTCCACCTCTCACTTGGGTCCCCAACCCCCCACGTGGAGAACTGAGCAGCAGAAACATGTTCCAATGATCTCTCATGGATGCTGTGAAACTCTCCCTCTCACCTCCCCTAACTGCTGTGTGAGTCCAGGCATGCACCTGGCCAGCACAACCCTAAACAGCCCCAATCAGAACAATTTGTTGTCCTTAAATATTCCCTTACTGCCAGGTGTGGTGGCACACATCTGTAATTCCAGCGACTCAGGAGGCTAAGGCAGGAGAATCCCAAGTTTGAGGTCAGCCTCAGGAACTTACTGAGACCCTCTCTCAAAATAAAAAGGACTGGGAGTGTAGCTCAATGGTGCACCCTTGGGTTCAAGTCCCACTACTAAAACAAAAAAAAAAAATCCCCTAAAATTTGCTGTCCTTAAACATTTCCCTCTGCCCTGCCTTCCTACCATGGCCTCTCTCTGTATTCCAGCCTTGGCAGTGCTCCATAGTCTAGTCAAAGGATACCCAACAAAGCCTTCCCTGATTGTCCCACCAGAAAAGTGATTTCAACCTCCTCAGAACTCCCATACACGTTACTTGAATCATTCAGAAAAACATGTGTGTGTCCAGGACTGTCACCAAGATGTACAAGGACATGGGTGATGATGGTTTTGACCATGGAAGGCTTTACAGAGGAAGTAACCTCTGGACTATAGAGGGCTTCTAAGGTCTCTCTCATTCTACTGCCCCCCTGTCCCATCCCCACTGCCAGTGACTGGCTTACTGGAGTTAACCACTGGAGATGGAGCATTGCTCCAAACAGCTGGCCACTTGTTTCCATAAATAACTTTAATTGAAACAAAGCCACAGTCATTCATTTATGTACTTATATCTATGTCTGCTTTTGACAGCAGAGTTAGCCCACATTGCTCTATATCATTATTGACATTTCTACCTACCTACTCTGTGAAGTCACCAATAGACTGTGACAAAACCTGCCAAGGAATTTCATCTTCGTCAGTTTCCATTTACTTCTTTCAGTATTTGCTTTACCTCCTTCAAAATTCTGTTCCTGTGTAAGGATTAAAGCTTTTGCATCTTGGTGATTTGCACACTATAAGAAATATCCCTTTTTTCCATTTAATTCCTTTTCTTGGAATTCTATGTGGCTTCATGTTAATATCGCTGTGCCTTATTCCTTTGGTATTGATTTTCTTCTTTTCTGTTTTTTGGTTTTTGGTTTTCTAAAAAGAGATCATACATAACTCAAAATGAGTCACAGACTGAAATGAAAAACACAAACTTACCAAACTCCTAGAAGCTAATATAGGACAAAATATAAATGATCTGGGGTTTGGCAATGACTTTTTAAATGCAATACTGAAGGCATGAGCCACGGAAGAATGAACTAATAAACTGGACTACATTAAAATTTAAAACTTCTGATTTGTTAAATGCAATGTCAAAAAATACAAAGACTGGGAGAAAATTCTTGCAAATGACACATCAGGTAAAGGAGTATATTATTACACAAAGAACTTTTTAAAATTCAACAATAAGAATACAAGAAACCCATTTTAAAAATGAACAAAAGACCATAACACTTTACCAAAAAATACATACAGATAGTAAATAATCATATCAAAAGACACTGCACATCATATGTCCTCAGAGAAATGCAAATTAAAACAACGAGATACCACTACACACTTTTAAAGTGGCAAATTTCTGAACACCTAAAACACTAAATGCTGGCAAAGATGTGGAGCAACAGAACTCTCATTCATTGCCAGTGAGAATGCAAAATTGTGCAGCCACTTTCAAAGACAATTGGTTATTTCTTTCAAAACTAAATATACTCTTACCTTAGGATTAAGTAGTTGTGCTCCTTGGTATTTTCCTACAGAAGTTAAAAACTTGTGTCCCAAAAACCTGCATACAGCTGTTTATAGCTTCTTTATTAATAATACCAAAATTTGAAAGATGCGTCTCAGTAGGTGAACAGATAAACTGTGGTACATCCAGATAATGGAATATTATTCAGCACTAAATAGAAATGAGCTATGAAGCCATGAAAAGTCATGGAGGCCAGATGCACTGGTGCATGCCTGTAATCCCAATGGCTCATAGGCTGAGGCAGGAGGATCATGAGTTCAAAGCCAGCCTCAGCAACTCAGCGAGGTACCAAGCAACTCAGTGAGATCCTGTCTCTAAATAAAATACAAAAAAAAAAAAGGACTGGAGATGTGACTCAGTGGTTAAGTGCCCCTGAGTTCAATCCCTGGTACCCCCCACCCCCACCCAAAAAATAAAAAGTCATGTAGGAGAGATTTAAGTACATATTACTAAGTGAAGAAGCCCACTGAGAAGGCCACATACTGTAAGATTCCAACTATATGACATTCTAGAAAAGATGAAATTTAGAGACAATAAAAATCTTAGTGGTGTCAGGGAAGGAGAGGAAAGAAAGGGAAGGTACCATGGGATGAGATTGATCAAACAATGTATGTGCATGTACAAATATGGCACAATGAATGCCATTATGATGCATGATTATAATGTAACAATAAAAATTGTTTTTAAAATGCATAGTTGCAGGAACTAGGGTACAGAGGATTTTTAGGACAGTGGAACTATTCTGTATGATGCTATAATGGTCAGTAGAGGTCATAATACATTTGTTAAATCCTATAGAATATACAACACCAAGAGGGAACATTAATGAAATCATGGAGTTTGGATGATAAAGTGTCAATGTAGGTTCATCAATTAACAAATGTACAAACATGCTGGGGGATGTTGATAATGCAGGGAGCTGTGCAGGGGCAGGGGCAGGGAACATATGGAGAATATCTGCATCCTCTTCTTAATGCTTCTGTGAACTTAAAACTGCTCCCCAAAATCTGTTTTTCATATTTTTATTGGTGCATCATAATTGTGCATAATCAAAAGTCTATTTTTAAAAAGTGATCAAACAATAAAATAACTTTTTTAACCTATTTAAAAAAGGTTCATTTTTATTTTAAGCAATTGCATATTATTTGTAATATAGGTATAATGATCCTCAATCATTTCCATTTTAATTGCCATTCAGGTCATCTATATCCTTTTGTCACTAAATAATACCACCATCCTGTGGAGCGGAGGAGAGGGCAAAACAATGGTAACAAGAAGGATTGACGGGAAAGGAAGTTGAGAGGACATGACCCCATCTAGGGAGAACAGAACAGAACAGCTCGGTGCAGCCCCACGGTGACTGAAGGGCTGCTCACTACATGAACCCAGAACACTCTTGTACCATATAAAGAACTTCAGAATTGAGGGGAAAAGGCTCCGTTTCAGTGATTCATCATCCCTTTCCTCACGGTGTTGCAGATCTGCCACTGACTCCCCATTCCTGCCTTCCCCTACTTAAGCCAGGCTTCTGCAGCAAGCTAGGGCACATCAGAGCCAAGGGCATGACTACCAGGAAGCGGGAAGGTCATTAAAGACTTCTTGGGAAGCCATGGTCACAGAGCCTGGAAGAAACTTTGCCCAACCCCCTGCCTCCAGGCCCAATCCTTAATGGTCACTCCACCAATGGATCTAGACAGTGGACCCCTGATGCCAGCACTATCCTTGCAGACTCCAGAGAGGATGTGACCAGAGGATGTCATTGAAGCAACCCTGCCTCCTCCCTGGATGGTGAGTTCCCAGAGCAGGCCATTATGTGACCCAGGAGGCTTAGTAGAGGTGACAGGAGTAAGAATTTGTGTTAGACTTTTCTGGGCTTCTAACCCACTTTGCTGTTTACTGGCAAAGTTGTAAAGTTTGCTTAACACTGGACATCTCAATTTCCCCTTTCCTAAAATGAGGATGACATTGCCTACTCCATAGGAGTGTAAGAATTAAGGAAGGGATGCAAAGCAGGTCTCTTGATGTCACCACAAACTTGTAGAAGGACTGGGTGAATGAAAAAACAAGCCACAGTGCTCCCCAGGGCCAAAGTTCCATCCTCATAAGGTCCATAAACCCAGTGTTCTCCCCAAACCCCTCTCCTATTTCATTCACTGGCTGCCCCAGTCCCAGATCAAGTTCGGACAAGAGAAAGTTCCAAGTGAGGTCTTTCAGGACGTGCAACCCCCAGTCACTGGGACACTGACCAGAAATTCTGGGCAGTTTTCTAGGTGTGTCCCACCCAAATGAAATGGCACTGGGTTCCAGAAAACTGATGACAGTGATCGCCCTGAGGCTCTTGGCCCCGGATGAGACTGAGCCTTATAAAGGGACTGCTCTTTGTCCAGATACACACACCTCACTGTCCTTCCTCTCCAAGACACTTCCTCCTCCAGTAAGTCAGCATCTTCCTCTTTGCTATCTCTGGGGATAGTTCCCTGTGCCCAGCCTACCGTTCTTGGGGCAAGTCATAGCACTTCCAACTGCATCCTAGGACATGCCCGTTGGCCCTCCAAGTATAAGACTCAGATTCTGGCATCAGACACAGCTTCCAAAAGGCATTGAGAAGTGATGGTTTATTGTCAGATGCCAACATGCAAGAGTCAAGGTCATTTCCTGATTCTTAGGGAAGCCCAGGATTTGGGAGTTGCACTGTTTAATTTCTCTGACTTGGAGTTCAGTCCAGCTCAGAATCTGTCAGTCATAGAATCTACTTTGGGAAATTAAGTAGCATCTCTATTTAAACAGAGTTAAGTTTCGGCAATCCAGAAAGAAGAGAGGACCATAGGGCTGATACTCCTCAAAAGCAGACAATCTGAAAGACCCCCAACTCCACCCCACCCAACAACTTAAGAACCAAGGCATCCTGTTTTTTTTAGATCTTGTCACCATCAGCCAGGTCAAGGAAACTGCCCTGATCTTGGTTCACCAAATTCAGCCACATACCCATGTAAGAAATAAACAAACAATGGAAAAAGGAATTTAATGCAGTTCGGCCAAAACTGGAGAGAAGCAGCTAGTCTAACACCGCTGGCCCTAAAGAAGCAGTTACAATTTGTAGGGATGAAAGACAGGAGATTTAGATAGGCTATGCTACCCAGAGAACATGTCACAATTCCTGTTTTTTGGCCCTTGCTGGCACTATCTGGCTTTAGGGGCAGTGTCTCAGTTCCCATACTCAACATGAGGAAGTTCAGGAGCAAAGGCAATTTGAAGCTTTTAATTCTGAAGGAGTTTTTTTTACCATCTGAGGTAAACTGTAACCAGTTTCTCTTTCTCACTCCAAAGGTGGTGGCAGAAGACCTCTGCCACAGTTTAGGACAGGGCTGTGTTCTCTGCTCACATTCACATTCATACTCACACCAGGAGCCTCTACAATTTCATTCAGAGCTTGCAAAGAGTCGAGATGGGCCCCCAGGTGTCTTGTTTTTTGATCCCACAGTAGTCAGAGAGCAGATCACTAAAGACATCGCCCCAATGGTTCTAACCCTGACTCTGAAGCTGAAGGAAATGGATTTGGTTCTGCTGGAAGAGGGGTCTACCAAATTCTGGGTGTGGCACATCAGGGTTCAGTCCTTTTCTGTACAGTAGACCTCCAGCTCTCCTTGCTTCTACATTCTGTCAATGCTCCTGCAGTTGGTTTTCTATTGTCCACCTACATCTCCTCTTGGACTCTTGCCTGGGTGGACCCAGGTCTCACGTGTGGTCCTACTCTCCCTTTTTGAGCAACTTATCCCATCACATTGGGGGAAAAAGTTCCTTCTGCTCCACCTTAACCCCCCTTGCCTTGGTCCTCGCCCTCCTGTGTACCATTCCCCATATTTACAGACCCACATGTAAGAGGAAGGAAAGCAAGGTCATTGACTGTCTTCTCTGCAGCTTTTTGCAAGCAAAGATGAGCAACATTCAAACTGAGAAGTCAAGGATGGGCATGATCAACTTGTTTCACAAATACATGGGACAAGATGATACAATGGACAAGCCAGACTTATTAAAGATGAAGGAGAACTTCCCCAACTCCCTGAATGCCTGTGTGAGTGGAAATCTGAGTGGTGATCTGATTTTTCAATCTTGGTTGAGCCCTGGCAAGTCTGAGGATGCATTTTTACTCTGGGACTTTGCACAAGTCATCCTTGTTTTCTGGTTCCCAATTTTCTCATCTGCAAAAGGGGGATAATAGAATAGGACTTCACTTTCTGGATTATTATGAAATGTAAAGACATGACATGTGAAAATGTATGAAGATGGAAAAGTTTTATGGATCTAAAGGGTTGATACTACTTGGTCAATAAAGTGCTACTTGTGGGCAGTGAGTAGGTCCCCTCCCAGCTATCATTGATACTTCATGAGACAGAACCCTGCCTGTCTCTTGAAGGCTCTGCATCAACATCTCTGATCCTATGCTAAGGCACTAGAATGCCACCACTAATAGAAATTAACACCTCTCTTCACAATTGACAAACCTCATTAACAAATTGAAAAGAAAAATGTGGTTTGCTTGGTAACCCAGAGTCTAGGTACCAAGAAGAAGGAACTCAGAACAGAAAAGTTTTTTTTGCAGAATTGCCTGAGACTCTGGATTCCATTCCAAGGATTGCAAAAAGAGAGAGAAGAAAGGAGATGAGGATTAGAGGATGAAGAGAAAAGGCACAAAGGCCTATTCTGAGTCCTCGGTGTAGACACAGAGTAGATTCTCATTCAGGCCTAAATGGGGAGAATGGGACAGGGACTGGAGACCCCTACACACCCAGCTCATTCTGGGCAGAGCTTGCTGCCCACCCTGATCTCTACCTTTAACAATGATGTTCTAGCAAAGGAATCTCCATAAAGAGCTCTAAGGGACCAGGCTCAGTGGTGCTCATCTGTAATGCCAGTCACTCAAGAGGCTGAGGCAGTCATATCACAAGCTCAAGGCCAACCTCAGCAATTTAGCAAGACTTCATCTCAAAATAAAAAATAAAAAGGACTCTGAGTGTAGTTCAGCAGTAGAGAACCTCTGGGTTCAATTGTCAGGACCACACACAAAAAAAAATGTCTCCAGGGATACCAGCCCTAACCACTTGTCTCTCTGTCCCCGTCGGCCCTTCCAGGCATGACTTCTCTGTTTCTAGCTTTTTCTGGTTTATATGTTTCTTTCCTCACAAGATGAAAGGGGCACAGATTTCTTGGTTAACATCTTTGAGAAAAAGGATGATAATGATAAGAAGATTGAGTTTTCTGAGTTTCTATCCTTGCTTGGGGACACCATCAAAGACTAGCACAGACAGTATCATCCTGTTCCGGGGAAAACTAGTGATCCCAGCCTAGCTCAGGAACCACCAGAGACCACCAAAAACAATGAAGTGTCTCCTCCTGCAAGACGTTCACCTTATTTTTTTTTTATTTACTTATTTTAGGTTACTTATGTTGTCAAAACCATCAATTCTTGGTTAACTTTGTTGGAGAATCTCCCCTGGGCGGATTGAACCAAGAATGTACCAGTAACATTCCTCCCTATGTCCTCCAGCCATACTGAGCTACCTCTTTCAACTTGTATCCACCTTTGTTCCTGATCCCTAAATGCAGCCAACATGGCAGCCTCCAGAGTGGAGGCTAGTGCAAAGTCTTCTGCCAGGTGGCAGAAATGTTTTTCTTTGTCAAAGCATGGATATCAGAGTTATTCAGATACTAGATTGATAAGGAGCCAATGTCTCTCTCTTGCTGGCTCCATGTCCCTGTCCCCAACTCTGCTCCTGCTCCATCAATTCCTCCAGATCATAGGAGAGACCAATACCACTTAAATAGGGTTTCCTTGGAGGGCCTCATGACCCACGGGCCCTTGTTGTTGTGAATCAGAGGCTCAGCAGGGCCCTGAGGACTGTTCCCTTATCCTGTAGGCTGGGACTCTTGAGCTGTGCTAAGTCTACATGCTGTGGACTTGTGTGTATGTGCTGTAGGTGACCCTAGGAATGTTAAAGAGAGTCAGTCTGATCCACAATGATGGCTTGTCAAATGCCAGCGAGTGAAAATCTGGGGATACCCAAGTGGTGGTGAAAGTTCCAACTTTTGAGGAAGTCCAGGTAGTCTGGAAGCCCAAAAGATCAACAGAACCCAAGAAAGGAGACTGGATTAAATAAAGAGCACTGTGGAAATGCTGTTAAGGACAGAAAAGGAGAGCTCATGCAAGGGTGATACCTTGCAGCCTATCTGCTAGGTAAATGCACAGTTGGTTATAGGTAGTCTACTCTAAGTTAGGCACTGTGCTAGAGACTGAGGATGCAGAAAAAAGTCAGAACACAGTGCTGCCTTAGCACAGTGCTGACTCTACTCAGAAATGCAGGTGTACCCATGGGGCCACAGCATAGGGTCAACACTATCTAATCCCCAGTGCTGCCTTCAGATCATGCCCCCAAAAGCTACTGTTAGCTTCACCTTCATGAGATTCACACCATCTGTCCATATCACCCCTACCCTCCCTCCTAGTCAGAGACCCTATTAACTTCTTAATCAGACCAGCCTTCTTGGAAGAATCAGGCAGCTGTCTTGCAAATTCTGTTTGTATCACATATGTAGGAATCCTGTGTAATGAGTTATTTGTATATATAGATGGTTGGTCCATTCCCTGCTCACACTGTTCCTTTAGCACCTCCCTTCACAGACCATCACCTCCTCTCCACATCAAGAGCATAATTTCATGACCATATTCTTCATCTTGTCATTATTCAGGAATATCTAAAACTTTCACCTCTTACATCCCAATATTTGACTTTAGACCATTACTTTCTTCTCCTTTCACTCTCTCTACCTCTTCATTCTCTTTGAGAGGAGAGGGGGAAGTAGATACTAGGGATTTAACACAAGGGTGTTTTACCACTGGGCTACATCCCCACTCCTTTTTATTTTGAGATAGGGTCTCATTAAGTTGCTTAAGGCCTCATTAATTCGCTGAGGCTGACCTCAAACTTGTAATCCTCCTGCCTCTCAAGTCACTGTGATTACAGGCATGCCCCACTGCTCCCAGTTCCCTCCCTCATTCTTATTCCACTTGTTTTCAAGCTCAAAAAACCCTGTCTTCCCTAACATGTCATTTTTGTTCCTTATCAGCCCCCTGTTGCTTTTCCTCTGCAGCCTGCCTCCCCAAGAACCACCATACAAATTGCTCTCTCACCTAATCTCAGTTCCTTTGCCCTTTTCCTTTGTGCTACAGTTCCCCTGCAAATCTCCAAACCTAAATCAACCTCCCCCATTTGTCTTCTTCCTCCTATACCAAGGCTGCTTGGAATCATCATGCCAGAGCCAGATGATGTCTGACCTCTGTCTGTCCAGCACTCTCTGAACCATTACTGTTAGCTCCTATTATTGTAACTGCCCATCCTCACTATATCTTTTTATTTCTTGCCTCAATATTAATCTTTCTAGTTGCTCCCTCCACCTAAAATATATTGCAAAGTCTAATCTGCCTGATTAATAACAAATTTCAAGATTGAGTTTTAAGCTTATCTTCTTTTTATACACTTAGAAAATGAATTATCAACCTTTTACCCAAAAGAATTGGTGTCTCCCTCATATGCACCCCTGAACCCACATCTAATTTAGCAACCAAATCACATAGTTTTCCCCTCTGTCTTCCTGTACACACTTTTGAATTATGGAGGAAAAACACCTACCTTAGCCACATAGGAACTCCAGCACATAATCCTTGTCCATCACAAGTACTGTAAATCATTTTTTATTAAAATGTATTTATCTAAAGACTGGTCAAAAATCTAGTATTAATAGCAGTCCAAAATCTAAAAACTTTCAGACTTGTAACAGAGATCCATTTCATCCTTGGAATACAAACTTGCTGCTCTACCACTGTGCCTTATTTTTTAAATGACATGGTTTTTTCCTTCCTCCTCTCTCTTCCCTCCATAACCATGGAGAAAGCAAGATTAATCTACTTCCCATCCTAGGTCCAGTCATCTGTATTTCAGCTCATTGACTACAGGAATGAAGGAATTCAGACTGGCACCAATGGATCGAAGAAATGGCTACCTCTCATGGTTACAAATAAATTATGGCTCCTGATAGGGCACAGCTGGAGAATAGGCTTTGGATCCCCTTTGTAAAAGTCCACTGTTCCCCATAGAAGTTGAAATTACAGCCTCTGGGGTAGGATTCTCCTACTGGGACTCCCCCTTTGCTAGCAAAGCAATAAAACTTTTTTTTTCTCAAAACTTTATCCTCATCATTGGATTAGCATCAAGAAAAAGGGCTATAGGCAGGCTGTGAAGTGTAGGAAAGCACCCCAAAAATCAAGTCAAAAGATTAATGGAACTAAAAATAACCAATGAAAAAGTTAAAAAAAATTTTTTTTAATTGAAAGATGAATAGAAACTACTAAAAGCTTTCCAAGGTTTCCTGATTCCCAAAAAGAAAAGACTCTCAATAGAATGCGGGCATCACTGGGCTTTCAAGTTCTTTGCTAGCATACCAGGAACTCCTAAACCAGCACCATGATCTTAAGGTGGTCTTGCTCTATCTTTTTTTCCAGCTCAGGTTTAACCTTATAATGCTCCCTTTGACTGGCAATCACACATAAAATTCAGGAAGAAATGTGCAGACAAATATTTCTTCATCCTTCTTGTCTAGAATTCAAAATTACCTCCTCCAGGAGGACTTGTCTAGTGCTCCTGAGAATAGTTAACAGTATAAATGCTTCTTCTGTTTATGCCATTTGGGTTCATGTTTATCAGAATTTTCTGTTTATATACTCATGTCATCCCAGAGAAGTGAGGGCAAGGACCACATGTCTTGTCTGCAGTTCCCATTTGTCCTGAGAAATTGCTGTTTATACTATGGCAGGATGTCGAGAGAAATATAGTCTTCCCAACTCACCATTGTGGCTTACAGAAGAGGACTGATGTAAAGAGAGAAGGAAGACAAGCCATAGCCTAGAGCACAAGTTACCAAACTGAAAATTGACCAGTTTTTAAAAAAATTCACTAGTGTCTTAAAAATTTCAAGTAATAAGGTAGAGAATCAATATATTGTTTGAGAGTAGAAGTAGACAATTATAGGAAAGGCCACAGTACAAGTTTTAGAACCTTTGTTCTAAAACATACTAGAGCAAGATTAATCACTTGCTCAAGAGCAATTTAGTAGTATTTATGCATTATGTTAGTGTTACAGAGAAAGAGTAATTGATAACTCTGTACTTAATGCACAAGACAGCTAACATGAGAAAGGTTCTGGGAATACAAAAAATCCCAAGGAATCCCAGTATCGCAGGACTCCAGTAATGTTTGCATGGAGGATAAACTTTACCAGCGTGTTGCTGTCCGTGGTACTGAATTCATTGTGTCCTCACCTCACCTTTTTTTGGTACCAGGATTGAATCCAGAGTTGCTCAACCATGGAGCCACATTCCCCAGCCCGGTTTTATTTTTTAATTTGAGATATACTCTCGCTGAGTTGCTGATGCTGCCTTTGAACTTGCGATCCTTCTGCCTCAGCCTCTCAATCCGCTGGGATTACAGGTATGCACC
This sequence comes from Sciurus carolinensis, assembly GCF_902686445.1. Lineage (NCBI taxonomy): Eukaryota > Metazoa > Chordata > Mammalia > Rodentia > Sciuridae > Sciurus > Sciurus carolinensis. Next base: position 96,200,344 of record NC_062213.1, on the reverse strand, counting down.
ACTGCACCCAGCTTCCTCTAACTTCTCGATAGAAACTCTCTACTTTTTCTTATGTGTAGGTGGTTTTTGAGTAGGGTCCTAAACAATGAGCTCAACTTCCCAAGCAAAAAACAGTATGTGGGAAAGAACATAAAATCATTAAAGAGCATGAAGTGTTTGATAAAGAGTGATTGTTTCCAATTCCCTGCCACCATAAACACACTGTAACAAGGAGACCATGCCTGTCTCCTTACAGATCTATGAGCTAATTTCTTTAGTATTCTTGCCCAGGAAAGAAATTGATGGGCCATAAAGAATAAATACTTTCAATAGATTCTACTATCATGTATAACTTAAAAAAATAAAATTTAAAAGAAAAAAAGAATAAATATGTTCAACTAAATGTAAGACAAAATCTCATTGCTGTTTTAATTTCTATTTTATAAAAGTTCTAACAAGCATGAGATAAGTTCCAGTGCTCTCCTCCCCCCACCCCCTTCCAAAATTGTTGGTTAAATACTGGCTGTTTCTTACTGGGAGCATATTTCATCTCTGAATATACTCAATTTCATATTAAGACTTCAAATTTATTGTTGAGTCTTTGGTTCCTTAGCTTCATTTTTGCCATTTGAATATATTTTAATCTTTCATTATCCATTTGCATTTTTTAAAAATACATTAAGGAAGTTCGCATGAAGCAGTCAACTTCTGTGACAATTACCTGTAAGAACATGAGTCTTTAATTAATGCGCTCCAACAAAAGAATTTTAAAGAAATTTAGTGGAACTTCAACTTGCATCCATGTTGCTCTCAGATTATTATATCCAAGTTGCATTTACTTTATAAAGTGAAGCCACAATATTTTGCCTGTCTTCTCCTCCACAAATATACTCCACCTCCAGATTGCCTCCCACTTCTTACCAACACAAATGCTGTGATGAACGTTATTACATGATTTCCCTTATGAAACATGTGAGTACTTCTTTGGAGTTTATATATTAAAGTAAATCACCTAGGACACAGGCTACTTGGGCTCTTAGCCTGACTAATGCATTCTCCCTAGAGGTATTAAGAATTCTTGTAGCTTAATATGATTGACAAAAGATTTGCATCTGATACAGTGTATTTTTGTAGCAGACCAGTTACCCTAATAAAACATACAAGGAAGATGGATAAAATTCAATAAATAATCTGTTTAAAGTGTAAAATAATCTGCTTAAATTTTCAAGGCAGCCATAACTTGAAGGACCAAGACTATTATAAAAAGGAAGCAAAGAATGATGAGTTTACCACTCTACTTGGCTTTTCCCCTGTGGAGAATACACCTAATCATAAGCCATACAGGCCAAGAAGCAGAAGCATTCAGAAGGTTTCTATTAAGAGCTTAAATAGAAAAGTAGAGCCTTTGGAAGATAAAAATCAGAACTCAAATGATTACCAAGGTAACAATACCCTTTAAAATTCCAGAATTTCAGTTAGAACCCTTAAAAAAATTACCCCCAAGATGAAGTGTAGGATCAGAAATAAAACAAATCTTACAAATCCCAAAACCTAGTTTTGAATCAAATTTATCCCAGGTTAGAATTAAATTACTTGCTGTCCAGAAAAAATCATCCATATCCTGATAAAAATTTTCCTACTTGGCATTCAGTATTCAGTCAAAAAAATGTCACATACTCCAAGAGAGAAACAGAGTGAAAAATAGAAAACAGAAGAAACCCACAGATGATCTAGTTATTAGACATCCACATTAATAAAAGTAACTGTGATAAACTGTCCTGCACATGCATAGACATAGGACCATTGGTCCAGGGGCGGTGCCCAGGAAGAGGCAACATTCCAATGGGAACCCATTAGCACAACTTCCTAAAAACCCCAAAGCAAAGCCACTGCCTGAAGAGCTTATATAATTATTTCAGATGCAAAGGAAGGCACATACATAGAGTTCAACTTTTTAATAAAAACATATCCTTGAGACAGTTACTCTGATTAATATGTTCAAGAAAATAACTGACAAAATAGAGAATTCATCCAGAGAAGTAAAATCTAAAAAGAATATAAGATTCTATTGGAAATTCTAGAATTAAAATAAAGGAACAAGAAAGAGGACTGCAATAGGTAGACTTAACAGTAAATTAATCACAGGGAAGAGAGAATTAGTGATGGAAGATTGGTAGAAAATTATCATTTTGAGTTATAATGAGAAAAATAATGCAAAATACATAAAAACACTTGAAACTTTTATATGATATGTCAGTAAAAACCCTCTAAGATTCAATATCCTGCACTGCAAAAAAAAGAAAAAGAAAAAAAAAAAAGAAAGAAAGAAATAGTCTTTCTGGTCAGGCATGGTGGCACTTGCCTGTAATCCCAGCAACTCAGGAGGCTAAAGCAGGAGGATTGCAAGTTTGAGGCCAGCCTTGGCAATTTTGCAAGACACTGTCTCAAAATAAAAAATAAAAAGGGTTGAGGATGTAGCTCAGTGTAGAGTGCCCCCAGGTTTAATTCCCAGTATCTAAAAAATTAAAATAAAAAAATCTCACATGTAGGCAATTGGAACACAGGTAAGAGAAGCAAAAGAGAATGGGGGAAAGCAATATTTGAAGATATAAGGACTTGAAATTTTCCAAAAATGAGGAAGACTTTCAAGGAACAGATTAAAGTAGCACTATGAACCTCAATTAGGATATATTCAAGCAAAAGCACACTCAAGAATGCCATGGTAAAATTGCAGAAAACCAAAGATAAAGCAGCAAAAAGACAAAGGACACACTATCTTAAAATGAGCACAAATAACACTTTCAGCCTGACTTCTCGACAGAAGTAATGGAAGCCAGAGATGACAAGATGATGGAACAGCATCTTTTTAAAAAACAGAATTTTATACACACACACACACACATACACACACACACACTTTTAAAAAGAAAGCAAAATAAAGACATCTTCAAGGATAACCTAATTAAATAAATATTCCAAAATTTTTACAGGCAAAAAAATATGATTCCAGAATATAGCACAGAAATGCAGATATGAAACAAATGCAATAGAATAAGTAAACATGTGACTTACAACTCCTACTTTCCCTAGGAGTCACAGCTGCCTATAAACAACTGGCACCCTAACTCCAAGTGCCTGACACCGAATAGTCTGCTTACACTTCCATTTTCAAGGATGCTGTTGTTTTTGCTCTATAATAAGAGAAAGTACCAGTATATCCACATACCCAGAACATTCAATAAAATTTCAAGTCTTAATCTGTCTGCACATGGGAACAATGAAGAGAATCATGGAACTTGTGCCCTCTCTTCTTACAGTGCTTCAGTTTATAAACTTCCACCAATAAAATCTGGTTTTTTTTAAACACAAACAATGTAACTATATAGAATTATCTTGAGCTCTAGCACATAATAGATGGAGGCTAAAAGAGGAATTATCTTTTATGACTTTGAATATTAAGACAAAATCACAGTTGAATAAGGCCAAGGATTTTTTGACCAGAACAACTTGGAGTTTGGAATTGCTATTAAATTAGATATAAAAGACTACAGGAGAAACAAGTTTGAAATAAGCATGTTAAGTTTGATAGACCTATTAGGCACTTAAATAGAGATGCTAAGTAGGTAATTAGACATATTAGCCTGGAGCTCATGTGAGAAGTTCTGGTTAACATATAATTGAGAAGTCATAAGTATATAGCTATTATTTAAACACATGAAATTAAACAAAAACCCCAAGACAATAGGTGCTGATAGAGGGCACAAATTTACAAAGTGTGACCTGTCAACAAGGTCAGCACATTCTTCTGTAGACAAGTTCAACTGCACAAGTGCAGAGTGGGATAGGCATAGGTAGATTCAACTGGTGTTGGCAGTAATCATTCATGGCTGATTTAAAAAAAAAAAAGACATTATGTACTCTTGACACAAATAGACAAGTCCACATGTAAAGTAATTTAGCTTCAAAAAAGCGTGAACCCTTCTGAAAGAACATGATTGCCAACCAAGAATTTTATACCCAGCAAAACTGACCTTCAGATTTGAAGACAAAATAAAACCCTTTCATGATAAACAAAAGTTAAAAGAATTTACAAATAGAAAGCCTGCACTACAGAACATTCTCAGCAAAATATTCCTTGAGGAGGAAATGAAAAACAACAATGTAGGTCAGCAAAGGGAGGAACTACCCTAAAGGAAAGGCCAATCAAAGGAGAAACCAAGTCAAATTAAAAATCAAAATTCCAGGAATCAAATAGACCACAACACAATAATTCTGGGTGACTTTAACACACTGCTGTCATAATGCATAAGAAAATGCTTTCCCCTCCAGAGTCTTATCAATAGAGTATGTTAACTTTGGATTTTTGCCAAGAGAGAGAGAGAAAATAGTCTTTTACCTGCAGTTTTAAAAGTTCTCTTTTTTAATGAGTGAAGTTAACTATCTTGTTATTCATTAAGAGCAAATTTTATTTCCTTTTTCTATGTTTTGAAAGGGTTATGGTTTTGTCAATTTACATGTTAGGAAGGGTAGCTCTTTGTGATATGAGCTGTAAATATCTCCCTTAGTTGTCTTTTTTTTAAGTTTTTCTATGCTGCATCTTTCCATAAAAAATTTGATTTTTATGTAACAAAAAGTATCAGTGAAATAATTTATGATTTGGGGATTTTTTTGGGGGGGTGCTGGGGATCAAACCCAGGGCCTTGTGCTTACAAGGCAAGCACTCTACCGACTGAGCTATCTCCCCAGCCCCAGATTTGGGGATTTTGAGTCAAGAAAGGTTAGAGAGTTCTTGCTAACTCCAGATTTGTAAAGAAAAAATTTTCAAGTTTTCTTATTATTATTTAATGGTTATGTTATTTAAAAAATATCTTTGGTATATATGGAATTTATCATGGTATATGAGGTAAGGCAGGGATATTACTTTACTTATTCCTTTAACTTTTTTTATTTTAATTTATTTTTATTATAAACAAATGGGATACATGTTGTTTCTGTTTGTACATGGAGTAACAGCATATCACTTGTGTAATCATACATTTACATAGAATAATGATGTTTGATTCATTCTGTTATTTTTTCCTTCCCCCCCACCCCTCCCACCCCTCTTTTCCCTCTATACAGTCCCTCCTTGCTCCATTCTTGCCCCCCTCCCACCCCCCATTATATGTCATCATTCGCTTATCAGTGAGATCATTTGCCTTTTGGATTTTTGGGATTGGCTTATCTCACTTAGCATGATATTCTCCAATTTCATCCATTTGCCTGCAAATGCCATAATTTTATTATTCTTTATGGCTGAGTAATATTCCATTCTATATATACCACAGTTTCTTTATCCATTCATCAATTGAAGGACATCTAGGTTGGTTCCACAATCTGGTTATTGTGAATTGAGCAGCTATGAACATTGATGTGGCTGTATCTCTGTAGTATGCTGATTTTAAGTCCTTTGGGTATAGGCCAAGGAGTGGGATAGCTGGGTCAAATGGTGGGTCCATTCCAAATTTTCTACAGAATCTCCACACTGCTTTCCAAAGTGGCTGCACTAATTTGCAGCCCCACCAGCAATGTATGAATGTACCTTTTCCCCCACATCCTCTCCAACACAAAATTTATTGACTGTTTCTTTTTCCCAGTGATTTCAGATGATGTCCTCTTTATACATTTGATTTCCATATGTATCTAAGTGTACTTACATCTGGGCATTCATTTTGCTAATAGACCAGTATGATACTCTTAAATTATTTAGGCTTTTAAAAATGCCTTAATGTGTTTTAGTGCTGGTCCCACTTCTATGTTTTTTTTTTTTTTCACTAAATTTAGCATCAGGTGATATAGCTTAAAACTGTTAAGTTTTCATTGAGATTTTGTTAAATTTACAAATTAATTTATACAATAAAATGGTCTTTCTATTTGTTGAAAAAGCCTTTTTGGCCTTCAGTAGTACTTTAATTTTTATTTTTAATAGGTCTCACATTGACAAACATATTAATATATTTTTTGTTACTGTTATATATGAAATATTTTCTTCCATTAAATCTTCCAAAAGATTGTTTGAATATATGTAAACTACTGATTTTTGTATGTTGATTTTATACTTGGTAATCTAATTGAGCTATCTTACTGTTTATAGTAGCTGTTAATAAAATATCTTGAATATAAAAAGATTCTTAAAAATTCTTTAAATAGTCTATTTTCCCACCTTAAAAAATATGAGCACTGAGAGTATATCAAACTGAAAAGTTTCTTCACAGCAATTGAAACAATCAAGAACATGAAGAGACAGCCTACAAGATGGGAGAAAATCTTTGTCACTTAGTTACACCTCAGATAGTGTATTAATCTCCAGAATATATAAAGAACTCAAAAAACTCAACACCAAAGAAAAAACAAAGTCCATCAATAAATGGGCAAAGGAACTGAACAGATACTTCACAGAAGAAATACAATCAATCAACAAATACACGAAAAAATGTTCAACATCTCTTACAATTAGAGAAATGAAAAACACAACTTCTCTAAGATTTCATCATTCCAGTCAGAATGACAATTATCAAGAATACAAGCAACAATAAATGTTGGTGAGGATGTGGGATAAAGTTCACTCATACATTGCTGGTGGAACCTCAAATCGGTGCAGCCACTATGGAAAACAGTATGGAAATTCCTCAGAAAACTGAGAATGGAACCACCATTTGACCCAGCTTTCCCACTCCTCAGCACATACCCAAAGGACCCAGCTTTCCCACTCCTCAGCATATACCCAAAGGACTTAAGATCAGCATACTATAGTGAGGCAGCCACACCAATGGTTATAGCAGCTCAACTCACAATAGCTAAACTATGGAACCAAACTAAATACCCTTCAACATACGAATGGATAAAGAAAATGTGGTATATATACACATATTACTCAGTCATGAAGAAAAATGAAATTATGGCGTTTGCTGGTAAATGGATGAAACTTGAAGCTATCAATACTAAGTGAAATAAGCCACTCCCAAAAAACAAAGGCCGATATGCAGATACTGGCTCACAATAGGCATGGGGCGGGGTGTGGAGATCCACCAGATTGCACAGGGGAGATGATGAAGGGAAGGTAGAGGGGATGAGAATAGGAAAGGCAGTAGAATGAATCAGACATAACTTTCCTATGTTCATACAGGAACACACGACCAGTGTAACTCCACATCATGTACAACCACAAGAATGGGAAGTTATACTCCATGTATGTATGATATGTCAAAATATATTCCACTGTCATGTATAACTAAAAAACAAAAAAAAAAGAATTTTTTAAAATGAGCCCTGTATAAAGTCAAGGCTCTAGACCCAACCACCAATCTAAAGGGAGAAGAGGGTGGTTGAGAAATTTGTTAACTGATGCCACAGCCACAGGAATGCGATCAGTGATATAGAGGTTGTGGGAAATTATGCAGGACCAATGACCTATTTTCTTTAATGACAACAAAAAAATGGGGAAAAAGAAGACATTGAGGTGTAGTATATGTATTTTATTTGATCTCAGGTGAAAAAAAAGCTCAGGAAAAAATTCCTTGACAATTGGAGAGATGCAAACACTGACTGGATATTTGGTTTTGTTAAAGAAATAGTGTTGATGGTTTTTAGGTATGATAGTAGTATTGTGATTATGGATTTCTTATCTTTTAGAAACACAAATTGAAATAGTTACTGATAAAATTATATCATTTCTGGAATTTGCTCCAAAATAACTAGGGGTGGGAGTGGGTAGAAATATGAAAGAAACAAGATTGGTTGCATATTGACCATCATCAAAGTGGACAATGGCTACATGAGGAATTGTCACATTAATTTCTGTATTTTAGTATCTGAAAGAAAAAAATCCTTCATAATTTTTTAAAGATTAACATGGTGAAATGACACCTTGAGATATTCAAAAACTGAGATCGCTTACCCCCCACAGATTCTCAGTAGAGAAACTTCAAAAACATTTAGTACTACAAGAAAAAGAAAAATTACCCTGAAAGGATAATCTGAAGAGCAAAGGGAATGGTAAGGAATGGGAACAGCAGCAAGTGAGTAATTCTAACCAAATATTTGTATAGTCAAAAATAATAATTCCTAATTTGTTGAAAAGTTTTTAAAAGAGCTAAAAGTTTGGAGGAGTAATAGCACATAAACTGGAAGGAGAATCTCTCAAAGTGAATTCTTCCCATTGTTCAGGAGAGTAGAGATATCAATTAATTCCAGTCCAGTTTATAATGTGTGCAAAATTGCAAAGGATTTTTTTTTTGTATGTTGTTATTTTTTTAAACAGTTGTGTTGAAGTAGGAGTATACTTGGTGTGGAAAGAGTATGACTTTTCCGTGTGATTTGCCAACAAAAGGAAAGCTACTGTGAGCGTGTTTTATTTTTTAATTTACATCATAGAGTGATTTTTTTTCCCCCAATGACAAGTTTTTACCTTGCATGTACTGGAGTATTTATTTCATCTATTAAAATGTTATATTTCTCAAAAATAAATAAATAAATAAAAATAAAATTTCAAAGGAAACCACAAAAATTGTGTGTATGTATGTGTGTGTGTGTGTGTGTGTGTGTGTGTATTTCTTTCTTTTTTTTTTTTTTTTTTTTTTTTTTTAGCGGAGAGGCGACCACTTTTGCCTTTTTGCAGGGGTCTGGTAGCCGGTGCCTGGTGTGCACAATGACCCCGTGGCCCATGAGCCTTGTGGCGCCTAATTAAAACGGGGAGACTGAGGTTGTGCGTGGGTGACAGGACCAGAGCTGGAATCAGGTCCAGCGGGAGCTTCCTGGGACCTGCTAACCACTGGAAGGAAAGTCGGGAGTGGCGGGCTTAGTCCTCAGAGCCCATCCTCGAGAGAGCCCACGTGTCTGCCGGTCCCGGCTCCGGCTTCGGCTCCCACCCCGTGTGTGTGTGTATTTCTAAACCTTAGATATAAGAAGGGTAAATAGAATTTTAAAAACCACAAAAGAGCCAGTCGAGAATGTTACCAACATACGTGACCAAAGAAAAAGAAGCAAATAACACCAACAACCAGAGCAATGGAGACAGCAGTTTATTGGTTTGGGGGTCTGCTGATTACAGACCTCAGTGGAGAACCCGGGGCTGAACTGGGCTGGGCAGGGCTGGGTCATCTCTTAACTCTCAGAACAGGGCTGTTGGCCTTGGGACTGACTGTATAAATCCATGGCCACTACAGCAACACTGGAGAGAAACTCAGAAAAACTGATCTTCTCATCATGATTCAAGTCTTCCTTCTTAAAGAACTTTTCTAAGAAATCCGGGCTCTTTTTTTCCTATGGAGAGAAGATATCCAACAAAAGAAAATTAGGTTACAAGCTGGGCCTGCGCTAGGAGAAAGAGGAGGGGATGGAAGAAGAGAAATATCCGTGGCATAAGGGCTCAGATTGCAGGAGGGCAAAACTGAGATGACCATGATAGATAACTGGGGACTTGCCCTGAGGGTTTTTGTTGTTGCTGTTTTTGTTTTGTTTTATTTTGGTACTGGGATTGAACCCAGAGGCACTTTACCACTGAGCTACATCTCCAGTCCTTTTTATATTTTACTTTGAGACAGGGTCTCACAAAGTTGCCCAGGTTGTACTCAAACTTTCCATCCTCCTGCCCCAGCCTCCAGACACTCATCTGGGATTACAGACACTCATATGACTTTGAACTTTTTAATTGGCAATTCTTTGTCTCCAATAAGCACATACATAGGAAATCCACAGTTGGCTGGAGGTTCTGTCCACCCACCTTTGCATATACTACATTCATTTTTCCTGACCTGACACCCTTTGGATCCCAGTTTCAAAACTGCCCTCACTCATTCCTATCTAAACTTGCCAACTCTGAGTGCCCTTTGGATCTCCCCTGTGGGATTTAATCTATTGAATTATTTGTGCCAGTGAGTTCAGCGTGTGCTAATAATTTAATAGAGAAATTAGGTACTACAGTGAGCGAGATTCAAATGTTAGAAGTTTTGGGGATGCCTAATTTCATTTGACACTATGATTTCCAATGTGTTACTTCTACTCCTGGGGTATATGAAAAGAAGTTACCATAAAGAGCAGATGAATCCAAAGAGGTAAGCCTAAAAGAGAAATTTTTTGCTAGTCAAAAGAGAGAAGCTTGTAATCGCAGCAACTAGGGAGGCTGAGGCAGGAGGCTGAGGCAGGAGGATTGTAAGTTCAAAGCCAGCCTCAGCAAGGATGTGTCTCAAAATAAAAACTAAAAAGGGCTGGGGAAGTAGCTTAGTGGTAGAGCACCCCTGGGTTAAATCCTCAGTACCAAAAGAGAAAGTCTGTTTATGCCAGAGACCTTTCCCTGACCCAAAAATCACCATAGACTGCTGACTATGTAATAACAGTTGTTAACAACCCTACTCCTCTTTCCATTTCACAAAGTATTTTCACATACTTTGCCCATTTAAATGCTCATAACAACTCTGAGTAATAGGTGCTAGTGTCCTCATGTTATGTCTAAGGTAACTAAGGTGAATAGGTGGTTAGGTATTTGTAACAGTGTGATAAGTAAATGGCAGTGGCTATGCAGGAAGCTGGATCTTCCAACTGCCATCTTGTACTCTGTCTACCACACTTTGGATTCAAGGAGATGAGCCTACTGGAGGCTTGGTCCAGAAACAAGATGCCAGTCAGCCCAGTCCTCTGGCTCCCTCTCAGTTAGCTGGCATTCTCAAACACACCAAGACCACAGGTGCTACTCATTCCTGCCCACTCCTTCCCAGTTCCACTTAGGTCCCTACTCACACAAGCTGACATGAAGGTGGGAAAATTCTCCTTCATCATCTTGGATAAGCCAGATTTGTCCATGGCATCTGAATCTTGGGTATATTCATGATATAGTTTGAACAAGCCCATCAACATCTTCTCAGCCTCAGTGTTACTCATCTTGTTTTCCAATAAGCTGCAGGAAACAAAGACAGTCACCTGATTTTGTTTTCCAAGGTGAGAGACCATAGAAAACAGGAGAGGAAGCTGGGGCTGCAGAGAGGGTGAGACAGCAGGACTGAAAGGCAGTAGAAGAAACTGATATATATTCCTTTGGTCCAGGTGAAATACAGAAAAGGGAATAAAGGTTTGAGGAGAGGGCAGGAAAGCTCCTGGGAACTATAGAGGGAAGAAGAGCTGTGAGAAATATGGAATGATAGTATCTGATGGGCCAAAGAGGAATGCCATGACTCACCTCACTCTGTGTGGTCTCCTGGATCTCTGGGCTCAAATCTGCTCATGATGTTCCCAACAAGGCACTGAAGGGCTCTGTCATCCCTGTTTGTTTGTTTTATCCCCTCGTTCCCAGTCCTAGACCCCTCCCCTCCCTGCTACTCACCATTATCCCGGTCACATTCTGTGGCCCAATTAGAAGGGCCCTCCAGAGCCCCATCAGGCTGCTTTGGCCAAGTGCATCATAGGATGCAAATGGATCCCAGAGGGTAATGGTGCTTTAGCTCTAAAGACTTATGGATAGGACTATCCTTCTCCCAGCTCTAGCATAATGATGAATGGAGGGGCAAGGATTGACCCTGAGCCCCTCTGGAGCTTCGGAGCATCTCGACAAGACCTGAGCCCAGGAGCACCACAAACCACAGAGTAAGGAGGATGAAGCACTGTAGAGGGTAGTGACAGCTCTGGAAATCCTAGACTTAGCTATGTCCTCAGTTGCCTGTGAAGACATTGTCCCAGTGGTTCTTCAATGAAGAGATCTGGATGTCACAGAACCACCAGAGTTCAGAACAGAAAGGATATAGATTATCTACTCCAGCTCTTCATTGCCCAGAAGAGGACGCTGAGGCCTAGTTGCAGAAGAGGGATGATTATCCAGGCATCCTGACTTCTAGCCCAGGGAAGTTCTCCTGATGTGAGCAGGTCAGGGCACTGCGCCTTAAACCTAGAAGCAAAGAGGCAAATGGGGACTCACCAGACCCTGAGGAAGAGACACAGAGGAGGAGGACAGTGTGCTTCAGGGTGAAGAGAAGTCCCTCTTATAGTACTCAGATCTGGGCTGGGGCCAAGGCTGGGAGCCTAGGGCTTATTCCATTAGCTGCCCCAACATGACGCTGTTCTTGGTGTGGACTCACACCCAATACTCTGCCCTGGGGCTCAGAGGTGCCTGCCAACCCAGGCTCCATGCAGAGCCCTCTTGCCTTCCTAATCTTATGGGGCTGGAATAGCAAGTAGTGACAGAGGAAAAAGGACAGGATTGCTGTGCCCCAGGAAATAACGTGGTTGGGGATTTGCAAGTGGAGTAGCCCATTATATACCCAATGAGTCATCCAACCAACTTTCATTTGTTGTCGATAATGAAAAGCGGTTGCCATTATTGTCAGGTTACCACATACCAGGAGGCGTGCTAAGAGCTTTGAATCCTTCTCTCATTTAATCCTTGAGAATATCCTGCATGACAGGTAATACAATTTACAGATATCCTGTTTGACAGGTAATACAATTTATGGATTTGGAACTGAGAGTTTAGCTAGATTTCTCAAGTGTTACCCTAATAAATGACAAAGACAGGATTTGAACCCAAGGCCTACAGACCCTGAAGCCCAACTTCTAGCACTCTGCAGAAATTCTGAGTCTCTATTGTGTCCATGTCTGGGCTGAGTGCATAAAGCCTGCCTGTGGGAGTCCACTGTACAGGATAGATACTGTGTGCATAATGGGCACACAACAGTGACCAGGACTCTGCTGCACAACAACCCAACTGTTACAGCCCAGCCTGATGTCTTCTTGTCAGAACTGCATCTCCCTTCCTAAATGAAAGCTCACTTCTACCACCACCCCCAAAATTGCCTATATGTTAGCTTCCTGACTTAATTTCATTTCCATCTTCAACAGGTCAAAAGATCCCAAGGTCCAGTCTCAGGAGGACCACAGTCTGTCCTCAGTAGGAACCTCAGGGGCTGGGGACAAGACTGACAACTCACTGGACCGTCTCTTCACCAGCTCTGTGCTTCAAATCATCCCCCATGGAGGGAGGGCAGGCTGCAATATCCATTGGGTATCCACCCTGTACCCTGGTGCTCCTCACAGTTGTTCCTCATGCCTCCCTTAAATAGAGCCTGTCCTTGGGGACTTCATGTTCCCCCTAAACAACTCCTTCTGTCCCCAAGGTCTGTCAGCCTCCCTGATATCTGTGCTCCCTGGCTCCGCTATTCTACTAACTACCCTCAAGACACATGTGCACACACGAACACACACATGTGTACTGAATAAATCTGCACTTTGTTCCTTGGAAATGTCTCTGTATCCCCTGCATAACCTCCCAGGCTCCCTTTCTCAAAGATTTTATTACATGATACATTTTGCAAACTGAATTGTACTTAGGAGCCAGAGATATCAAACTGTAAAAAGGAGAGGAGCTTTGGAGAAGAATGGAAATGGAGCCAGCAGCAGCAGCCCTCAAAATGTCCTCCAAAATCCTCTGTTTAAAAAGCACAGATTCTATAATCCCAGCTACTCAGGAGGCTAAGAAGGGAGGATCACAAGTTCAAGTCTCAGCGATTTAGCAAGACCTGGTCTCAAAACAGAAAAATCAAAAGGGCTGGGAATGTAGCTTAATGGTAGAGCATTCCTGAATTCAATCCCCTGTACAGGAAAAAATAAATAAATAAATTCCAGATGCCACATGATTCCTTGTGTCTGTGTCCTCATGAGTAAAAATGGTGAAAATGATAGTAGAGTGTCCCTAGTTTATTGTGAAAATTAGAATTATTTATAGGTGAAGCTCTTGGGAGAATAATTGGCAAGTGGTATTTGCTATATGTGTTTGCTATGGTTATTCTATTAGTATTCAAGAAAGTAGCAAAACGATGTATTCCTGCTACTCTTTTCCCTAAGGCAAGCAGAGTAGGAGTGCTGGGACAGGCCCAAAATGGCTGTAGTTAGGCTCCCTCACCAAGGTGGAAAGCAGGCTGTGTTATGTTTTCAGTGTGTAACCAAGGCCCTGATTCAGCTATGTTATGGTTAGTATGTAGTCAGGGTCAGAAACACTCTGATTCAGTGTATGTGCCCAAGGTCATAAACGCTTGCTTGTTAGCAAGCACAGTAACCTGTTGGCAATGTGCCTTCTTTGTTTGACCTGTGTATAAAAAGGGCCTATGGAACTGACTGGAGAGAGGAGAGGCAAAATGGAACTAATGGGGGAGAGAAGGTGGGGCTAAATGGAACTGGCTGGGGGCTAAAGCTGAAGCTGGAGGCCCGAGGCTGTTGCCACCTCTGAATAAAGCATTTCTACTATCCTAACTGCATCTTGCCTCTTCTTCAACCTTCTGGGATCAGAAAACATGCTTCCAGGGCCTGAGCCTCACCCTCCATGTGACAGGGGGTACCTAGAAAACAATTTCATCCCTCACAGAAAGGGCAGAACCCTTTTTCCTGTTTCAGAAATGCAGTTTCCTAACAACACCTGAGAGATCCAAAATGAAACTGTGCAGCAGCCAGGTACAGATGAAACTGCACATGGATTTGAGAACCAGCCTCGCAATTAAGCTCTCATGTGTGGCTCCCTCCAATCAGTAAGTAACTGAGACCTGACCTGCAACGGCAAACAGATGCTTGCCCAGCTGTTGAGGCATGTTCCAGCACCCATCCCTGCAGGGGATCCACATTAAGACAATGGTTTGCAAAGTGTGCTATGGGGACATAATGTACTTCTGTGGAATGAAAGAATATGTGATGAGATGGAGCAACTGGGGCTCAGGCACCAGAGTGGGACTTGTACCTCCTTCTGTAGCATCAGCTCATCTGCTAAAGGGAAAGAAGAATTCTCTACACCGAATGCTGATGAGATTCACAAGAGGTAATGGAGGCAATAGTGCTGTATAAATGGAAGGAGATCTGAGCAGTGAGAGGTTTAGAGCTATTGAGGTAAATTGGGACCAGGTCAGGTAAGGCAGGAATTTATAACCAGCAAAAGAAAGTCCACTAAGGAGATAACAGGTGCATGAACCTCTGAGAATCAGGCAACTTGTTCCTAATAAACCGTGTGGTCAGTAACGGGTACAACCTGGGTCTCTTTCTTCATCCATAAAATTGTATTAAATCCTGTACACTCAAGTATTCCCCCATCAGCAAACTTCCTCTTATCCAGTGTTTTATTCCACTCCCCTTGATCCAACACCAAGTGTCCATTCCCAGGCATACTCTTCTGGTTCCTCCAGCATCCTCTGTAGACAGGGTTTGTCTATAGAAGATGCTGATTCTGAACTATGACTTGGTTTAAATTGGGATAACAGGATTCTAGAATAACAGAGGTCAGGTGACAACACTTAACTATTGGAAACAAGGTGAAATAATACCAGAGTGGACAACCTCAGGCTGGAAACCAGGGAGTAGCACCCACCAAGATCTATGGCAATGACTGAAGAACATGGTATCCCTAGGAAAAACATGGATGGGCAGCTGTGTGATAAAGAATTTAGGCTCACCCAACAAGAGGTCTGGCCTCTGCCCTTGGCTTCTCAGAACCCAAATAACCACAACATTCCTGGAGAAATCAAATGAAGGTGGAAAACACATTAGCAAATATCAAAATTTACTATAAAGTTACCATAATTTAGATAGGGTAGATAGTGCAAGGATCAATCAATTTGCACTAGATAGTGCAAATATACCAATGGAACAAAGAAAGTACAGAAATTCCATGGGAAAGTGATGATCTTTTCAACCAGTAGTGCTGTTTCAATGAAATATGTATATGGAAAAAATAAATCTTGGCATTACCTTACATCATACAATAGAATTAACTCTAAACTGACTATAGATCTAAATGTAAAAGGTAAAACAGCAAAGCTTCTAGAAGAAAATATGGGATGATATCTTCATGAGATTGAAGAAAGGAGATATCTTTAAAAGAACAGAAAACAAGCATTAGTAATAAAGGATTAGTTGTACCACATTAGAGTTACAAACAACTATTTGTCAAAAATTATCATTAGAGGAGTGGAGACACAAACCACGAAGTGGCAAATACACACACACACACACACACACACACACACACGTTTGTATATATAAGACAATGCATGCAAAATATATAAGGAATATATATTATATATTATATTATATATTAATATTAATAATATATATTATTTATTATTTATTATTTATTATTATATATATATAAGGAATTCCTACAAATTGATAGAGAAGAGGCAAACATCCAAAAGATATAAATGGACAAACCATTTGAACAAGCACTTCACAAATGAAGATATTCGGATGGACAATAAAAAAAGTGCTCAAATTCATTAATCATCGTGGAAATGAAAATTTAAACTATGTGGAAACCCCAATGCACATTCACCAGAATGGATAGAATTAAAAACAGAGATAATAAGGGATGTAAAATAACTGGAACCTGCTAATAGAAGTGTAAACCTGATACAATTAGTCTCTTCCATTTTGTTTGGCATTGTAGACTAATGCTGTACATACATACATCCTTTGATCCAGCAATTTCTCTCTTGATATATACTCAAAAAGAAATATGCACACCAAAAGTCATGTATAAAAATGTTCATAGTGGGGCTAGGGCTGTGGCTCAGAGGCAGAGCACTTACCTAGCACGTGAAGGCACTGGATTCAGTCCTCAGCACCACATAAAAATAAACAAATAAAATAAAGGCATTCTGTCCCTCTACAACTACAAAAAAAAATTATTTTTAATGTTCAATGTGGCATTATAATATCCCAAAACTGGAAATAGCCCTAAAGCTGGAAACAGCTACCCATCAATAGTAGAATGAGCAAGCATGTTTCATGGTATATTCATACAATGAAATCTATGCAAAAATCTTTAAAATGAGCCAGCCATGGTGGCACACACCTGTAATCCCAGTGGCTCAGGATTAACTACTACTGAGGCAGGAGGATCGTAAATTCAAAGCCAGTCTCAGCAACTTATCGAGGCACTAAGAAACTCAGTGAGACCCTGTCTCTAAATAAAATACAAAAAAAGGACAGGGGATGTGCCTCAGTGGTTAAGAGCCCCTGAGTTCAATCCTCAGTACCAAAAAAAAAAAAAAAAAAAAAAAAAAAAAAAAACTTTAAAATGAGCAAACTATAGCTACATAATGTGAAGTAATTTCACAAACAGTATTTTAGAAGAAATCAGACAAAGAAATGTATGCCATGTGATCTACATTCTCCAAATGTTATTGGTGCATGGGATTTGTTTTATATATTCGTACATGCACACAACAGTATAATTTGGCCAATATCAATTCCCAGCACTCCTCCCTCCCTTGCCATGTGATTTAATTTAGATAAATTTCAAAAGCAAAACCAATCTATGGTATTAGATTCAATATAAGTGGTACCCTTCCGGAAAGAGGGGGATAGTGACTGCAATGGGACATGAAAAGGGGTCTGGGGGAGTTCCTGCTGTGACTGGTCTCCCTGATGCGTCTGATTGTCCTCTGCCCAGAGGGCTGGGAGTGGGCGATCAGTCGGCCCTACCTATCCTGGTCTGACCTTGTTGGGGAGTGTCCCCTTCCCTTGTCGCTAGTCGAGAAGGGCAAGGGGGCTTAAGACCCCGACATCTGGCGCCCAACGTGGGGCCCCTCAAGGCTGAACCGCAGCCAAAGTGAAGAGGCAGTTTCAAAACCGAAAGTACCAGCAGATCGGGCCAAGCGAGTTCCGAGGTAAGGCATCCCTGAAAAGATGGGGCAAACACACACCACACATGGTGACCCTGCGCTCTCAGCTCTTAGACTCATGCTGAAGAGTAGGGGCCTTGAGTTGTCTGATACACAGGCGGAAAAAGCCTGGGACACCTTTACTTGGGTGGTCCCTTGGCTTCCTGCTGCTAATCGTTTTGAGCGGTCCACATGGGATCGTGTAGAACAACTTGTTAGGAAGAGGGAAATCAATTTAGGGGAGGGTCCCCCATTGGGAGTCTGCCCTACATTATCCGCCCTTAAGGCCTGCTCCTCAACAGGACCTCCCAAAAGGGGCTCCAAGTTTCTCCCCAGAGAGCCGCCGCCTAAAGAACTGCCAGCTCCTCCCGTTGCATCTCCTTCCAGAAACTTGCCACATAGTAAACAACGTTGGGAGACCTTTAATGAGGAGCCCAATCCATCTCCATCCGCTCCTCCCAAGGTTGAGGAACCACCAGGGTAGCCAGCCTTTACACATAGGGAGGGCCCACTACCGCCCCGGGGAGGCTCATTGCTGCCATCTTGTATTCTGGGGTCACATCAGACTCCAATGAAAGCCCTCCCTCTCCTCCTTCCAGATGGCAGGAAATCTTCCCGGTGGCCATTTTATGATACTGGGCAAGAACTCACAGACTCTAACCTCCCCCCTCCCTGTATGGCCTTCCTGGTAAATGTTAAAATGTTAGTTTGGGAAGGAATGACTACCACTCACAAATTGGCCTGTGCAGGGATGAAAGATCGCTCCATGGGAAGGTGGATTGTGGCTACCAAACATATTGGCACACAACTTCCGCAAGCGAGCGGGCAGATGGAAAGGGATTCCTTATCTTCAAGTCTCTTCTTTCTTGCGCTTCTCTGCTCTTCCTGCAAACGCCTCCTTCTTCTCCCCCTTTTAATTCTTCCTCCTCCTCCAACTTTACCCCACCCAGCCCACCTAGTCCTCCTGCCATGAGGTCCCACATACACCGGTGTGGAGGGAGTAACCAGTCCAACCATCAGTGGCATGTCCTAGTAAGGAGTATGATATTGTAGCTCCAGTCCCCACAAGTATTGGGAGATAATTATTTCACAATTTTCTGCATCCAAACCTGAATTGATTACTAACCAGGAATAAGGGTTAAAATGCCCTAGGCATCAAGTTTCTGCTGGAACATTTTAGCCCCTTTCAGATCCTGATCTCAGTCAAGGCTTACTTTGAAATGTAAATAGAGAAAGCCTGAAGTCTCAGTAGGAGACCGGTCTCAAACCCAAGGAAAAAAAAGAGCAAAAAGTCTTACCTGAACTCCAGCAAAAGTAAATTTTATGGTGCTTTACTAAAGTAATTAACGGCGGTATCATTTTTCCAGGACTCTTGTTTTTTTTAATTCTACATTTTTTTTTAGCTCATGACTTTTTTGATCAGTTCTATTTTTTTTTATTCAACTAGAGTTTTTGAACATCTGTTACATTGCAATGGAGATTCACCTATAAAGTTTCAAGACCTTTGATTTTGTGTTATGTGTATGTCATGCTGTCTGATGTCATGTTTTGTCTATATCAAAACTGATCGCTCCTAAAATTTAAAAATGGATCCAAATATTTTTAATTCACGTGATTTAAAGAGGTTCAATTTAAATTGGGTAAACTAATAGAAGTAAAATGTCTTGAAAATAACTCGCAAGTCTCTGGGTGGTCAAACTAATAAAATGTTGATGTTAATAAAATGTCTAACATCAATTTTTCTAGGACTTTACTCCAACAAGAAAAAGCTGGCAAATACTGTTCAGGACACTTGTCTAATATCTTGGTTTTTTTTTAAGAAAATAAGTGAATTAGAGTTGACATGCATGGGATTACTCAAATGTGTTTGTAGAAAAATTGTTTTGTGTCATCACTAAACTAAAAACAAGGTTACTAAGAGTTATGTCCTAACAGGTATAATTCTATATACAAAGGGTTCTAAAGGTTTCAACTGTGTTTCAATTAGAGTACTATAAATAACAAAATATTTAATCTTATTAAAATGGAGTAATTTATATAAATTAAGAAATTTCATAAAAGTTGTTTCAGAATGTGAACAAAAAGGTCAACAGATAGGAATGAAAAAAATAAAAGGTTCTAGATATGGAAATATATTTAGTAAAGAACAAAATGTTTCTGGGTCAAAGTGCTTATGTGATAAAATACATGAGGGTCTAAATAAGCTAAGAAAGTCTGTAAAGGGCAAGTTTCAATAAATTTGCATGTAACTAAGTTGGTTGTATCTATGTGAAACAGTTAAAGCTATTTAAGGTTTTTTGCTAAGGTGAAATACTAATGTTCTGATATAAACTGAAGTTTAATCTATATGGTAAAATGACAAGGATTTCTTAGAAACACTAATTTACTCTTAACTTTGTGTCTATTAAGTTTTATTGTTTAGAACAATTAGTCTTAAAAATTGGGGTTTATACAATTATGGTTAAACAACTGTTAGAGTATTGTACTATGTTACAGAGTCTAAATTTTTCTTTAATAACTAAATTTGGTAATATAAAAGTGTCAAGGTAATTGTGAAATGGTCACTCTTTGTATGTTGAATATGTTCATATTTTCCAGGTATATAAGTTTTTAAAGCAGGGAATTTATCAAGCTGCTATTCTCCAGATTAAACTTGTCTGTAATGGTAATTTTAAACTTATAAAGAGTAAATTTTATTGGGGATTTATTTCTATCATTTAATGTTCTATTATAGGACCTGTTATCACTAGGGTATATGTAAAATTTGTTACTTTTTACACTGAGAAAATTTTAAGTGTAAATATATTTCTAAAGGTTAAAAAAAAAAAAAAAAAGAAAAGGGGTCTGGGGTCCTGATAATGTTCTACTTCTTGACCTAGGTGCTGCTTACCCAAGTGGTCTCACTTTGTGAAAATTTACTGAGCTGCACATATAAGCTCTGCATTTTTCATGACTTTCAGTTTTTAAAAAAATTTACCAGTACAAATGAAAAGGTAAAAATTTTCCTGGTTGGTGTTCCCTTTTCTTTTCCCTTTCCCCAGGAGCCAGCCCTGCAGTCCTAGAACCCCTGCAGATGGCAAGCTATGAGAAGCAGAGTCTAAAAGTACAAACTGGAAACATTCCTTTCTCTAAAGCCAGGCACTTACTAACCACAGGTCTGAGCTAAAAGAAAGAATCAGCAGTCATATCTTTGAATGAATATTGAAGTGTCTTAACAGAAAAAAGGGATACAACTAGAATGGCCATGAGGGCTCATTCATGAGAGACAAAGCAAGTGAGAGTTGGAGGTGGTGAGTAGAGATCTGGGGATTTTCTTGGCAATTGCTTGTCTCACATGACACCATGCAGGAGAGAGTTAATACCAAATGGCTTTACACTGGCAAATAAGAGTGTGTAGTTCTCAGTGTTCCAATCCAAAACAAATTGCCTAATGGGGGAATTTCAGTAACACATTGAAGGTGAGGTACTTAGAGATGTGATCTTTTTCTTGCCCTTTAAATCCCATCATTTTGACCATATAATGTCAATTCTATTTATCTTGTATTAATGTGGGTCTTCCAAAAGAGGCCAATACTGAATTCGACATACAAAAGGCTAATCAAGAGAAATGCACATGAAGATACTTGGGGAGAAATGAAATAATAAGGAAGAAAAACCCTTCAAACTTCAATGCAGGCCAGACCCACAATGGAACAGAGGAAAGGATTGAGTAAGAAGAGTCTGAACTGCAGCATAGTTCCAAAAAAGGCTTGACCAGGCTGATGGGGAGCCCCAAGCCAAAGTCATCCACTGGGGAGTCCCACATCTTTCAGCATTGGGTTGGCCTTAGTACCTCTGTCATGCTCAGTCTTAGGTTGAGAGAACCCACAGAGAAAGCATAGCCTATATGCAAATATAATGATGGGTTGAGAGGCAGCAGCTGGAACCGTCAATCAACTGTGCTCCCTATTGCAGGAGATTGTTATAGTAAGCACAATTTCATGACTTCCACATTTTACTCCTGGCTCTAAAAGGATCTGCTTGTTCACACCGCTTCAAGGAGAAGGCTCCTCTGTAAATCCCATGGGCCTCTTTTCCTGAGGCATAATTTAGAAGGGGAGACTAGTAAGTGAACTACAGTCTTGATCACTACAACTCTTTTCAAGGACACAATTTGTGTTCACCCTATTCCCCCTCTACCCTGCATTCTTAGTTATCAGCCTTAGTTGTCACATTGACAAGTCTTGATGATTTAGTCTTGATTTATTTCTGAGGAGCCTGAGCCCTTGTCTATTCAGACAAGGGCAAAAGACAGGTAGCTGATTATCAAAGAAAAGAAAACAGCGGTGGGGCGGAGAGGTTGTGGCTCAATGGTAGAGCACTTGCCTGGCATGTCTGAGGCACTGGGTTCTATCCTCAGCACCACATAAAAATGAATGTTTGTCTACAAAAATAAGCATCCATCTACAACTAAAAAATATTTGTGGGCTGGGGATATAGCTCAGCAGGTATAGTGCCTGCCTTGCAAGTACAAGGCCCTGGGTTCAATCCCCAGCACCATAAAAAAAAAAAAAAGGAAACGGGTTGCTAACAACTAACCTCCGGATAGCATTTCCCCACTCATCAATTGCTAACACCTGTGGGACAGGGGAAGGATCACACTTTCCAACACCCACAAACAATTGCCTCCGTGCTGCTCTTTCCATGCCTCTGGGCACGTAGGCAGGAAAGACAGCAAGGGTGGGAGTCTATAAAAAAACAAGACACACCACTCCCAGAGAAGTCTGCTATCTCTATCTGTCTCTTAAATAAAACTTGCTTTCTATACTTGCCTCAGTGTTTCTTGTTTCTCTGGTGTTTAATCTTCAACACCCAGAAGAATGAGTCCCAATCCTGATTTCCAAGACTGGTATCACTATCATCCTGTTCTCAGGCCAGAGTTGATGCACTTGTATGTTCACAGTTATAATGGGACAAGCAAGTACCAGGAGGTAACCAAGTCAATCACCTGAATTCCACTCATATTCCCCCTACCTCCAATATGTAGCAGTAGTCCCATCTCCTGCTATCAGGATCAATTACTCCTGCCACAATGCTGATTCATCTTCTCCCTTGTTTGTCCCTTCTCCTCTGTTGGTTCCCTAATCACAGTGGAAATTTGTAGTTTAATGGGGCCCTTGCTGTATCCCCTGGCAAAAATGTTCCCCCTCTGGGGATTGAACCTTCAATTCTTGCAAATCCCAGAATTGTAGAAATAAGAAACACAGACTTCAAGCGGGTCGCTAAAGTGATATTAAGTGGAACCAACCACAAATCTCCATAAAGGAAGGAACTACTTAATGTATATACTGCTTCCTGAAGGATGAAACCACAAGTCAGCATTAAATCACAAGCATTAAATCATGGTTCCTATCAGACCAGACATTGTCTCCGATGTTTCTGGAAATCCCAATCCTTCCATTCCTCAGCTATTTTCTCAAGGTAGTCCCCAGTTCCACTCTGCCACCCCTGCCCAGTCTCACTAGAGGGAGCTTTCCAAAGTTCTCAGCCAACAACACCTCCTTCAGCTGTATGCATGTTCAAAAGTTTTGTGGGAGATGAACCAGCTCACCTCAGAAACCAGATGGGGTCTCTCTGCCATGATGTACTGTCCAACACTGGGCTACCTTGACCACCACTCCCCCAGGCTGCCCACCATGGGTTTAATGGGGTGGGTCAGTCCCACATGGGAGACAGGTTGGGGCAAGTCCCTTTGTCATTCCCCTTGTGGCTCCATCTGCTCATGCATGATGGGATTTGGACTGCTGTCCCTTGTATGGGCACTGCAGACTCTCATGGCCATAGGAGTTCAATGCTATCCAGGCGTGTCCAACCACCTGGGTCTCCAGCTCCACTGAACTTTCCAGAGCCCTGTGCCAAGTCCTCATTTGGTACCAGCACCTCCTTTCCTAGAGAAACCTGAGCCAACAGTGACTCGGGAAGCTTTTCAGCACTGCCACTGGGTTCAGTCCGTCACTTCCTTTCTCTACTACAGCAAACAAGATCTCCACCATATTAACCTAGAGAATCAGCCTGAGAGGACTGGGAGAAAAAAATTGACATAGTGAGCAAGGAACAAATTCTAGTCAGAAACCCATGTTCTGAGAGTCCATCTTTCTTTCTTTCTTTCTTTCTTTTTTTTATAAAAATAAAACATTTTTTTAAATAAAAGGCTAGGGATATAACTCATTGGTAAAGCTCCCCTGGATTTGTTTCCCAGTACCATGAAAAGGAAAAAAAAATGGGGTTAAGAGGTTGTAGAACTACCCTTTGACCTCAGAATAACATGACTGCCAGGGGTTGTCCTTGGCTATAGATGAAGTCCCAACTGTGGTCACTTTGTCATCCTTTCCCTGACTCTTTTGGGAAAGGTTCAGAGAGAAGTTGAGGCCAGATCTCTCTAACAAATGCTCAGGTCCAAATGAGCAATGTCCTTTGAATTATTTCGAGTCCATCTTTCTTCATCGTACCCATTGATGACTTTGAACTTGACCGTTAATCTCCCATGGGGGCAGAATTCTATGAGCTCAATCTGCTGGATGATGTTAATCTTGAATCTTTCAGCATTGAATTAGAATTGCTTTCTCATAGTTTATATTAGAAATATGTCCAATATACTAATGCAAACCAACCCCTACCCCTCAAAAAAATGGAACAACCAGACTTTCAAAGTGTCACTTCTGAGCTGGTGTTTCAGCTGTCCCTGTGGTGCTATTCCAGAGCTCTGTGAGGCTGGCTGCTTCCAGGTGGTACAGTGTGTGATACTATTGTGATCTGGGTTATCCTGCACCAAATTGTAAAGTTGATTCAGCTGAGTGTATTCCATATCTGTGGATCAGGCATTCTGTAAGCCCCTTGGTATTGGTGCTGGCTGAGTCTATGCAGACAAGAAAAGTAAATCCATACCTATGAGAGCAAACATTTGACCCTTTCAGAATGGAAGGGACCTAAAGGAATCCATTTGCCTCCAAGTTACTTGTTGGTATCCTCAGGAAATAAGTTATTGAGGCTGGCCTTGAACTTGAGATCTTCCTACCTCAGCCTCCCGAGTTACTGAGATTACAGGCCTATGCCACCATGCCTGGTTGTATCTTCTAGTCCTTCTCCTCTTATCCTCTGACTAGGTGGCCAAGCCATGGGCTACTAGCAAAAATATGTATATATTCTCAGCCAGGACAATTCTCCTTCCAAACAAAGTGAATATAAGGTACATCACTCTACTTACTGGAGAGAAATATTCTTCTGACTGTCCTTTAAGACCACATTTGAATGTGACTATAATGCAACTGCTGGACATTCTGAATTTCATTTCAAAGCATGGGCCTTTTCCTATGATCATATAAGAACTCCCATTTAACTACAGACTTGGGCTGGGGACAAGACATTGATACAACTCTGGCAGAAGACATGGGGTACTGGGCTGCATACCTAGGCAGCTAACACTTGCCCCATAGGTATGTCAGGCTTAATCCCAAAGGTACCATTTCTGTTGAGGAACAGACTGCTGTTAAATCCATTTTGTGACTTAATGAACAGAGAGCAATTTCAAATGTGTGATCATTTGATATCCAATGATCAATGGATGTCCAGAGCCTAATAACATGGCAGAAGCTATTTCCCAAAAAGCATATAATTTTCTGGTATGGATTAAATGACCTTACTTCAGAACCCTACAACTGCGTTGTAATTCTCACACTAACATCTTGCCATAATTTCCCTACCACATCTTTTCCCACTATTGACCCCCACAACATCATAGGATCTGCCAGATCATAGCCCAGTTGGTGGAGCTCTTTGCACAACAGTGTGGACCTGCTGCAGAACCCTTTCACACTCCTGACCCCACTCAACTCTGGCAACTTCCAGTGTTAGTTACCTAGTGCCTAGCCAAAGCAATACTCCCAGCTGTGAAACACGTTGCCTCCGGAAGCCAAGGAGGCTTATCATGTGCTGTGCTTCCTTCTTCATGGCAGGGGATGCAAGAGACAATAATTTGCCTGTTATTCTGGATGTGATATCCCAGACCCAGCTGTTCAACCCCAGGGTTGTAAAAGCCTCAGCATACTGTTTACTGATCCCAAAGAAAGAACAATGGAGGGCTCAATGGGGAGGTTTTGGACGTTTTATTACTCACGTATTCCTCAAAGGCAGGAGAGGACAACATGGAGGTCTGCACCACCAAGAGAATACATAGAGGAAAAGTAATGTGCCTACTGAGCAAATGGATGTCTTTGAACGTTTTACGAGTATATTCTTTTACTTTACAACCAACGCCATCTAAAGACTTGAGGCAAAGGAAGTGGCCAGTTTCCCTTCTCCTTATCTTTATTATCACATTCTTTGAGGTCCTTCTTATCTCATCACCAGGAACAACAAGACTTCTGAGGCACTGACCAATGTTTACCCCACACTACCCCTGACCATTGGACTCCTAAAATCTCAACGAAGCACTAGGTTCCTGAATCTTCAAAATGCATGTGTCTCACTAAGATCTCCAAGGCAATAGTCACCTCTTGCTTATTCTGTCTTGTCAACAAGTGGTCATGCTGAGGCCAGAGATGGAGGGAGACCAAGCTTGGGATCAGTCAAACAGGGCCTCTCATTTCAATTGGATTCTCAGTTACATAAGGGCTCATGGATTCTTCCCCTCTATCCATCTCTCCCAGTGTCACATCCAACAAGATCTCTACTTTCAAATCCCAGAAAGATTTTTAAGAAATTCCCCATCATCTTTGACAGGCCTTACTTAGTCAACATTATCATGTTCCTGGGTGTCATTGTGCAATTGATCAATCAAGCTGTCACAGACTTTTCTAAATGGGTATTACTCACAGATGTTTTCAGACATCTGTATTTTATTAAAAGGGATGGATCTGTTAGAGAAGGATAAAGTTGATGGACGATAAGATTGGATGGAAAGGATTTGAGGGGAAGGAGGGTGTAATCTGTTTGAAGGCAAAGCTAAAATGGAGCTGGATTAAATTCATTTTGATCCAAAAAAGGAGGAGCTTGGCCACCCTCTTTGCACTCCAGACAACATCATTTGCACTGTATTCTACAAGTTGTTCTAAGGGGACAGTTCTGAAGGATGCTCCCGGAACAATGTACTGCTCTGACAGGAGACAATCACGATCCCTAGTAGTGGGATTCCTGTGAGATCCCTGAGACAAATGTTGCAATTCTTGCTATGCATAGAAAAGGAAGGGAGCTGAGTTTCCACAGGAACATGCCTGGCCCTGGAGGCTGGCTACTAGGAGATCCTGTGGTGACCAAAAAAGGAGTGCCACACTTGTTACAGACTCTCCATGCAAGCATTGCACATCTCTACCCCAATTCCCAGGCTTAGCAGCAAACTCTTCACATCAGTGTAGACTGACAGAGCTGGAGTCTGACATTCACAGCAGGGCCACAGGCCCAGACCATCAAAGTCATGGACCTACACACCCGCACAGGCACTCACATATGCTCAAGTGCATATACACATGCATGCACACACAAGAGCATGACAACTCACACTGTTCTAGATTACACTCTGGTACAACCTCCACTCTACAAAACCAGCACTTAGAAACCACCTCCTGCTGGGCTTGGTGGTGCACGCCTGTAATCCCAGCAGCTAGGGAGGCTGAGGCAGGAGAACTACAAATTCAAAGCCAGCATCAACTACTTAGCAAGACCCTAAAGCAACTTAGAGAGACCCTAACTCTAAATAAAATATTTAAAAGGCTGAAGATGTGGCTCAGTGGTTAAGCACCCCTGGGTTCAATCCTTGGTACCCAAAAAGAGAGAGAGAGAGAGAGAAAAGAAGCCATCTGTACTGATGAGTGTGTGGGGGCATGAATAAATATCCTGAGAACACCAATTTAACAAAAAAGAGCATAAGTGAATATTGTAACCCCAATAGATTCCAAACTGAAAGTCAGTAGAGATGCATGCCTGATTTCCTGATCCCCTTGAGGGGTCAGAAGGTAAAGGGATTGCCTCTGAGTTGTCTGTTCCTTCCCCTTTCAATCAACCAAATTGAAGACATCAACTTTTTAAGAAAAGGTCTGGACTAGGATAAGCAACTGTCCTTATTTACCTGGGATTCCTAGACACTAAACTTTCAGTGCTAAAACAGGAAACGTCCCTATCAAACCAAGATGAGTCGGACAACATAGTCTGGACTCAGGAAAACAGATTGTTACAGAGTTCATGCACATGATTATGCCATGCAGTACTGGTTAGTGTTGGGGCTGGACTGGGTAGAGGGCTTCAGTAAAGGCACAGTGATATTTCACCACCAAGAACTCCTTACAAGGGGAGCACTTTCTTTTCACCTGGTCATGGATATAAGCAAGAGACACCTAAAAGAGAATGAAATCCACATGTTGGTAGCCAGTCCAGGAAGACATCCAGAAGTGGGACTTTTCAGTCAAGTGGGGGAATGAAGCCTGTGCTTCAAGGGTAATGAGGATTTGCCCTCACAGACTTGTGAACTAATCTCTTCTCTTAGAGCAGGGAGAAATGTGCCCAAGGCAACGGGGCATGAGACTCCCAAAGCTGGGGACAAGAGGGAATATGAGGAAGATTGATCTAGCTTCCAAGTGCTTCTTAGAAATATCTTAGTAAGTGTCAAGCCCAGATTCCTGGTAAAGTAAAGGAGAAAGGAGTGTAGTGATCAAGCAAATGCAGTGGACTCATCATCCTGGGTATAGCTTTGCCCTCTGCTTCCACAATAGGCAGTTTCCTCTGGATATGGTGTCTCCTAGTCCCCAGTGACTGGAAACTCATAGAGTCAACTTCTGAGCGGGAAGGGGAATAACCCAATAGCCTGATTTTACTAACTAGGACTCTAAAGCACAGGGAGGGAATGACCCTTCCAAGGTCATCGGTGGCAGAGCTGGTGAGCGGAGGCAGACTGATAACCAGCGAGATCATTTCCCCCTGATTTTCAGGACTAGCACCTAGGTTTTACACCAGTGGCATCAAAGAGACCTTATGGTGAGTCACTGAGGAGAAGGACAAGCTGGTAAGTAGCAGGTGCTTCTCAAGAGTCCACAGCTGGTCCAGTGCCAGTGTCCCACCAACCTCCTGAACATGGCACCATGCCCAGTCATTCCCAACATGACCCCAAGGACCACAATAATCCTGAGACTTAATGGTGCCTTCTCACCTATTCAAAGTCCCAGGAGACAGGGCAGGGTAGAATATACTGAGTTGGATCAGTAAAGTTTGCTGAGCCTGAGGAAATATAGGATTGTGGTCTGGGAAGGAAATATGAGGTTGCCTGTTCTTCTTTACAATCATTCAAAAACAAGAGCTATTAAGAGCACTGCCAGGCATGCGAAGAAAGAGCCTACAGAGTGGGAGAAAATCTTTGCCAAGCATACTTCAGATACAGCACTAATCTCCAGAATCTATAAAGAACTCAAAAAACTCTACACCAAGAATGCAAATAATCTAATCGACAAATGGGCTAAGGAAATGAACAGACACTTCACAGAAGAAGATCTACAAGCAATCAACAAACATATGGAAAAATGTTCAACATCTCTAGTAATAAGAGAAATGCAAATCAAAACCACCCTAAGATTCCATCTCACCCCAATTAGAATGGCGATTATCAAGAATACAAGCAACAACAGGTGTTGGCGAGGATGTGGGGAGAAAGGTACACTCATACATTGCTGGTGGGGCTGCAAGTTAGTGCAGTCACTCTGGAAAGCAGTGTGGAGACTCCTTAGAAAACTTGGAATGGAACCACCATTTGACTCAGCTATCCCACTCCTTGGCCTATACCCAAAGGACTTAAAATCAGCATATTACAGAGATACAGTCACATCAATGTTCATAGCTGCTCAATTCACAATAGCCAGATTGTGGAACCAACCTAGATGTCCTTCAATTGATGAATGGATAAAGAAACTGTGGTATATATATGCAATGGAATATTACTCAGCCATAAAGAATGATAAAATTATGGCATTTGCAGGCAAATGGATGAAACTGGAGAATATCATGCTAAGTGAGATAAACTAATCTCAAAAAACCAAAGGACAAATGATATCGCTAATAAGTGGATGATGACACATAATGGGGGGTGGGAGGGGTTAGTGTTAGGGTTAGAGTTAGGGTTAGGGAGGGGGGCAAGAATGGAGGAAGGAAGGACTGTATAGAGGGAAAAGAGGGGTGGAAGGGGTGGGGGGGAAGGGAAAAAAATAACAGAATGAATCAAACAACATTACCCTATGTAAATGTTACACAAATGGTATGCCTTTACTCCATGTACAAACAGAGAAACATCATGTATCCCATTTGTTTACATTAAAAAAAAAAAAAAAAAAGAGCACTGCCAGGCATGGTGGCTCACACCTGTAATCCCATGGTTCTGGAGGCTGAGGCAGGAGGATTTCCAGTTCAAAGCCAGCCTCAGCAACTTAGCAAGGCCCTAAGCAACTCAATGAGAACCTATCTGTAAATAAAATACAAAAAAAGGGCTGGGGATGTGGCTCAGTGGTTAAGTGCCCCTGGGTTCAATCCCCAGTACCAAAAAAAAAAAAAAAAAGAACCACTTATTGAACACTCTGTCACTCTGTGCCAGACAAGTATAATATGTGAATTAGACATATCTCTATATTCAATCTATAGGAAAATCCTACTAGGTGAATATTATCATCCCCATTTTTCAGGTGAAGAAATTAAGACTCAAAGGGGCCCCATGATATGAACTGGTCATCCAGTGGGTAGATGTAAAACCAACATTCAGATCAAGGTCAGCCTGCCTCTTAAAACCAGTTCTTCACCATTCTTCCCAGGCGTGTCACACCAGAGCTCGCTGGGCAGAGCCCACTGTCTGGATAACCATGAACTTTCATAGCACAGTCCCATGAGATCTGAGAGGGAGAAGCCCAGAGACCTCAGTCCAGGCAGCTGCATGGAATTCAGAGCTCGGGACAGCAGTGAGCGGGACCTCATCAGGCTTCAGAACCCTAGCTCTCCTAATCTTTCAGTCCAAAGGTCATTCTGGAAGGAATTTGCTCTTCTAGAGTTTACTATCAAAAGTAACACCTTGGGTTACAAAGAAACATGAGAAATAAATAAGATTTATCCCTTAAGATACGCCTCTTGTTGTAAGGGGACAAATAGATGAGGATGATGGGAATACAAGATTATGAAAATAATTCCGTAAAATGAGCCCACTGAACTGACTCTCCACATGCTTTCTTTGCCAAAAAGCAATCTGCCTACAACCCAGCCTGGATTGAGGGGACAGGAAATTTGTCACATTCCTCAATAAATGGAGGCAGGGGGCAGAAGGCCTGGCAGTCTGTGTAGGTAATGAACGACCATGGGAATGGGGAGTTTGAGAAGATGAGGGTTGGTTATCAAAGAAAAGACAATGGGTTGCTAACAGCTAACACCTCCTGGGGATGCACTTCCCAACACAAGCATTATCCCCCAGGCTGCTCCTTCCTGCCCTTAGGCATGTACACAGAGAAAAAAAAAAGTGTGTTGGGAGGTGTGTTCTGGGGGCATATAAAAGAGCAAGCACACACCCCCCATAGGCATCCAACTCTGGACCCCACTTCTCTCTGGAGAAGTCTGTCTCTGTCCCTTTCTTAAATAAAACATGCTTTCTCCACTTGCCTCAACTTTTCTCGGGTATTTAATCTTCAACACAGGGGAATGAGGACTGGTTCCTGATCTCCAAGACCAGTATCAATGTGAAGGGCCCATCATGTGGAGAATATTCTTTTGTCTTGTTATCCTCCTGATGATCAGTCCACAAAATATCCTGGGGTGTTATAATTGGACCCTGCTAAAAATTAATATTTTAGGACATGCTGTCCAATAAAGTAGCCACCAGCCCTTGAAATGTGGTTAGTGTAATGTATAAAGCCACTTTCCCGCCCACCAGGTACAGCCATTTTGCCCGCCTCCCCACCACCTGTCAATCTGGGCTCTGCCCACCTCTTACAGTTACAGGAATTTCTGGCTTAAGCTGCCGCC
This sequence comes from Sciurus carolinensis, assembly GCF_902686445.1. NCBI lineage: Eukaryota > Metazoa > Chordata > Mammalia > Rodentia > Sciuridae > Sciurus > Sciurus carolinensis. The sequence goes on along the minus strand of NC_062213.1, from coordinate 96,168,692 downwards.
ATTTTCCCGCCTCCCACGTTACGTCCTAACATGCTATTGGTTCATCAGTCAGCCTGCAAGAATTCTCCTCTGCCATTGGTTCCTTCCAGCCCCTGAGATTCCAATAGCTAGGAGAAGCCATATGCCATCTCTCTCTTTTTTTCCTTCTTTTAGTCCGCATAAATAAAGTCTCTTGTGTGAGATCTCGTGTCTGCAGAACGTTTTTTCTGGGAGCTATCGGCGAGCCACAACTGAGCCAGCGACCCCTAACAGTTAGTGTGACTGAGGAACTTAACTTTTAATTAACTTAAACTTAAATTTAAAAATCGTAGTGTAAACTCTTCTTCAATTAAGCATGTTCACAGGTTCTGTGACTAAGGATATGGTGATTATTGGGTAGGGACAGTAATTATTCTGCCCTTGTGAGTTTTATTGTGTTGGTGGCTATATTTAATGATTGTTGGGATCTCATGCCCTTAAAGTGCTGTGGGACCTCTTGTTATTCCAACATCTCTCTCTGTAGCAGCAGTGACATGACTTGGGGGACAGAAGTGACAGCTGTTCAAGACATGTGTTCTATTTGCAACAACATCAGGGTTCATCTTATTAAAAAAAATAAAAAAGATTCAAAAGTTGACCAGTATAACTCCCAAACTCATGTCTTTATCCATTACCTATATGGCCTTCCCACTTCTTACAAGTCTGACATTGAACCCTCATCTAATTCCTGAGAATTATTGAAAACGAAAGCATCTACATTTTCAGTTTTGATCTCTGGGGAGTGGGTGAACTCACAGTCCCACCTGCTTAGTTCTTCTACAGATCAAGTTTCCCTGTTGTGTCTGGAAGAATGCTTTCTCTGGATCCTACTGTGATATCTGCTGGAGTCCCCCAGTATCTTGAATAACTAGGCACCCTTAATTTGAAACTGGAGGTAATCCTGGGGCCTTGTGCTCTCTGGGCATATGATAGGAATGACAACCTTGATGGTCAGTGAATGTCCTCTGGGGTCCTTCTCGTTTTTCTTAAAGGATGGCACATGATCACAGGTGAACAGGTCCAGATCTGGTCCTGTAAAATCCACAAGTCCATTAGCCTTCCTTGATTCCATCCCACCCTCTCTAATCACTTACATTCAAACTGGTGATGTCCCTTCTGGTATAATCTCATCTCTGTTCCTGGCTTCTGCTAAGATGAATGTAAGTCCAGTCGTCACACCAAGGGTCTCTCTGTCAAATGGTTGTTCAACCACACCCTTAGAGTTCTCTTAAGAACAAAATTCCTGATTTTTTGCAACATGGATCAGCTGAGAAATTTCCAGATCTTGAAGTTCTAGTTCCTTTTTGCTTAATAATTTCTTCTTCAGAATGACAAATTATACTCCATTTATGTATAGTGCATTCTACTGTCATGTAAAACTAAATAAAACAAAATTTTTAAAAAGGTAATAAAAATTACAATGATTATATTTGACATGTATTTATACACTTTAATCAGCTTCTTAGTTATAGCTACCTATAAAACAACAAATATTTTTTAAATATTTTCTTTTTAGTTGTCAGGGGACCTTTATTTTATTTATTTATATGCAGTACTGAGGATCCAGCCCAGGGTCTCACACATGCCAAGCAAGCACTCTACCACTGAGCCACAACCCCAGCCCTGCCACAAGAATTTTTTGAAAAACAAATATTTTATTAAATCAGTAATCCTGTTTTTTATTTTGTCCTAAATTTTCCTGAAATCTTTTTCCCACATTTTTATTGGTGCATTTTAGTTTTACATACTGATGATATTTGTTGATACATATTCATATGTGCACACAATGCACAATATAACAATATAATTTGGCCAGTATTACTCCCCAGACTTTTGTGTAACTGTCTTAAAGTTGAATTTTTGTTTAATAAATTTGAAACTAAAATGGCAATAATAATAATAGCAATTTCTTCAATTCAGTTCTCTCCTCTTGTACTTTGTCATAAGGAGTCAGGAGCAATCAAGCTGCACCTTCGACATTTTGTTTGAAAATCTCTTTATCTAGTTAGACACAGTGTTACAAGCCTGTAATTCCAGCTACTTGGAAGTTTGAGGCAGGATGACTGAAAGTTCAAGTCCAGACTGGGCAACTTAGTGAGATCTGTCTCAAAATAAAAAGTAAAAAGGGTTGGAGATGTGGCTCAATGGTAGAGGACCCCTGGATTCAATCACCAGCACTGAAAAGAAATAAAAACAAAATCTCCTCAGACAAATATCCACTCTCATCACAAGCAAGTTCTAGCTTACACAAAACACTAGAACACAACTCATTCAGGTTCTTGGACACTTTATAGCAAGGATCACTTTTCCTCTAGTTTTCAATTTCCTGTTTCTCATTGCTATCTGAGACCTCACAAGAATGGCCTTTAATGATCATATTTCTAGCCAACGTTCTATTTGTGGCAATCTAGGCTTTTTCTGCATGCCACTTCTACATTTTTATATAGTATAGCAACACTCCACTTATTGGTACCAAAATTTGAATTAGGCTACCTTTGGACAGTTTCTGTCCACCAAAATTCATATGCCAAAGCCCTAACCTATATGTGATGATACTTAGAGATATGGTCTTTGGGAGGAAACTAGAGTTAGATAAAGTGGACTCTGAACTGACAGCACCAATGTCCTTATGAGATGAGAAGAGAAACCAGAATCTCTCTTCTCTCTTCTCTCTTCTCTCTTCTCTCTTCTCTCTTCTCTCTTCTCTCTTCTCTCTTCTCTCTTCTCTCTCTCTCTCTCTCTCTCTCTCTCTCCATGGTGAGAAGGTAGCCATCTTCAAGTTAGGAAGAGAGAACTACTATGCTGGCACCCTCATGTTGGGTTCCAGAATTGTGAGAAATAAATCTCTGTGGTTTAAGCCACCCACTGTAATGTGCTTTTTCAGGCAGCCCAAGCTAAGGCAAGTAACCATAATTATATAAGATATTATGTAAAAGTTTTGAGACCCTGTCTCGAAATAAAAAATAAAAAGGGCTGTAGATGTGTAGCTCTGTGGCAGAGCACTCCTGGTTCAATCCCTAGTACCATAAAAAAAAAGAAAGAAAAGAAAATGACTTTATGAAGTAAAATGATTTTATGAAGTAGATGTCATATAAAACAAAGATCACAGAGCCAAGAAAACAGAAAAATAATCAATAAATGGTTGTCATTCAATTAATAAGAATACTGTTATTTTTCTAACTTATGTAGTGTTTGTGGTATTTGTCAATTTTTAGGAATTTATAATTTGCTGTATTCCTTTACTCACTCTAAAAATTCACTTTCATTTTTAATTTTACATTGAAGGCTTTCTTTGTATTCTTTTTCTGAAACCCCCCCCCCCAAAAATGTGTCAGGACCCACAACACCTGTTCCTGCCCTTACTCTTACGCCCCTCTTGAGCATGGCTTTGCCTCCACCACAACCTCCAGCTCCGGGACACCAGTGTACTATCTAGGATCTCTCTGGCACTCACGGTACTGGAATTACCTCTCCATAGGAGTGTCCTCTAGCTGAGCAGCAGGGTCCTAGGGACAGACAGAGAGGTGTCCCGACCCAACAACAGGAGCTCACAGAGAACGTGTTTGTGGAGTGTAATAAATGCCATCCAGGCCATGGAGGGACAGGATTGAGGCTGACTCAAAGGCACAGGAGCCAGGAGGACAGGGTTCTTAAATCTCCATTTGCCCCTGAACAAAACACGCTTCTCCTTTGACTGACAGGTCTTTGTCTTCCTGTTGCTAAAAGTTCGTTCCTTGTCCCCAATGCCAATTCAATAAACAAGGACACGGTTTTGAGAAAAAGGAAAAAGAAGTTTTATTGCTTTGCTAGCAAAGGAGAAACACAGGGGAGTCCTGTCCCAGAGGCTGTGATTCTGCCCATCAGCAGAACAGGGGGGTTTTAAAGGAGCTCTTCAAAGTCTACATTCCAGGTGTGCCCTGATGGGGTGCTAGGTGCCCCTGATGGTGTGTTGACATTTACTTGTTGATTTGGGAGATATCCGCTCCCTCCTAGATCCTCTGGCAGTTATCTCCTTCCGGTGGAGCACAGATAACTCAGGGTAATCTTGTTCACTGACCCCAGGTTAGGGAGTAGGAGAGGGAGAAGAGGAAAAGGAAAATTTGTCCCTTTTAAAAATAAGCCTCAGAGTTATATTCAAAGGGCGAAGTGGACCACTGTTACATTCTCATCTATCCAAGGGGAAAGGAATGACCCGGTTTGTAGAGGCAATGTATACGAAAGCACCTAGAAAAGTCCAAGGGGCTTTATAAATGTTGGGATTTATATTGTATCATTATTGTTGACAGATTCAGGTTTTAACACCAAGTGACTAAGACACCTGTGACTTCCAAGTCTTCCCTCTCCAGGCGCACCCCAGTTTATTGAAGTGGGTGGCGGCACTGCAATTCAATTTCCACAGGGAGTAACAGCAGCTAGATTGAAAGGTCAGCTGCACAATGAGAGGAGAGAACCCAGGGCTCCAAATGCTCCTAAGCCCAGATCCCACCTTCAGGTAAACTCAACTCCCTGATCACTCTCCACACAGTGTCCCCAGCTCACCTCTGAGCCCCTTCCTCTCCCCTGGAACAGCCCACTCCTCCTCAGTGTGAGCTCAGAGGTTTCAGTCCAAAACTAAGGCACACAATGAAAGCAATAAGCTATACGCTGACCACATCATACACCCCAGGAATCTGGCACCAGCATCTGCCCATCAAATTCCGAATTCTCACCTTCACTCAAAAAGATATGATTTGGCATGGATGTAGGGGGAAAGGCACATTCATACATTGCTGGTAGAGTTGCAAATTGGTGCAGCCATTCTGGAAAGCAGTGTGGAGATTCCTAGGAAATTTGGAATGGACCCACCTTTTACCCAAAGGACTTAAAATTAGCATACCACAGTAACAAAGCCACATCAATGTTTATAGCAGCTCAATTCACAATAGCTAGATTGTGGAACCAACTTAGATGCCCTTCAACAGATGAATGGATAAAGAAACTGTGGTATATATACACAATGGAATATTATTCAGCCATAAAGAAGAATAAAATTATGGCATTTGCTGGTAAATGGATGGAATTGGAGAATATCATGCTAAATGAAATAAGCCAATCCCAAAAAAACCAAAGGCCAAATGTCTTCCCTGATAAGTGGATAATTATATATAACGGGGGTGGGAGGGGTGGGGATGAGAGAAGAATAAAGGAACTTTAGATTATGTAGAAGGAAATGAGAGGGAGGGAGGTATGAAAAATGGTGAAATGAGACATACATCATTACCCTATGTACATGTATGATTACACAAATGGTATGAATCTACATCGTGTACAACCATAGAAATGAAATGATGTATCCCATTTGTGTACAATGAATCAAAATGCAGTCTATAAAAAATAAAAAATAATTTTAAAAAAGATATGATTCTATCAATACAAATTCTGCCCAAGCTTTGTTTTTCTTTTTTTTTTTTTTTTTTTTTTCATGCACACAATGCTTGCTAACCCTATAGAAAATCAGGAACTAAATCAGGGTTTAATTTGTAGCAAGAGGGTGTGTGCACATCTGTTCTGCCTGCAGGATCAGAGGTTCCCAGAGACTGAAGACTGAAGACTGAAGACAGATGGGCCCAGCAATTCCACTCCCCACCCAGCGGTTCCCACCCTATTCCATTGACTGGTGGTCAGTCATGCTCTCTACTACAAAGGTAGAGTCTGTGGTTGGTTTGTCTTTGGAAACTCCCTTGTAGTCTCCCTTTGAGGAAGAAGTGTGAGCTTGCAAAGGCAACGTAACAGGTGGTCAGGAGAGCCTCCGCCCTGGAGTCCAAAAGTTCAGGTTCAATCCCAGCCACATCTTAACTGAGAACTCTTGAGCAAGTTGTCTAACCTTTCAGTGACTCGATTTCATCATCTGTAAAACAGGAGAATTGGTAGTATCTCTTCCATCAGGTCCTGCAAATTAAGCGATTAAATACATAAAGGATTTGAAAGAGTGCTAGTGTGCAGTATGTCCCAATAATTGTTAGTTACTTCCTCAAAACCCAGGGCATCTCAAACTAACTAGCAGGCAGTGCTGCTGCAGTCCATGAGGACACAATCATTTGTTCAAGCACCCAACAAACACTGTACCAGGCACTGTTCTAGACCCTTACCAATATATTATGTGATGACTTTCCAATTGGCTAGCATGAGCCAAAGCTCCTCCTCCCTCCTCCTGAACTTCTCATGTGTCTACTAACTTCAGCCCAGGTTCTGCTCCCCCTGAACCTCTACTCAAGAGAGAGCACCAGCCTCCTTCTCAGACTATGCACCTCCATGCCACCCCACTCCTCAGTTCTGATGTCTTTCATCTCAGGACTAGGCACAGATTGAAGCATAGGTCCTCCTTGGTTTGGTTCCATTTCCTCCTTTAAAAAAAGTAATAAATAAAATTGCTTCTTCCGTGTCTTCTCCAACCTCCTTGTCCCTGAGTCACCTCCTTTCCTAAAAAGCCACCACCGAGCTCATCGGAACTCTAAACATTTACTCTAACCTGGGAAACCAGGGTTTTGCTCTTCCTCCAGGGAAGAGAGGCAGGTAGGGAATGGGTTTATGCTGTCCATGCTGGAGCACCTGGAGATGGGGAAGCTCTACGTAGACGGGACTGAGAAAAGTAAGTGTGCCAGAAACTCATTCCCTACCCGCCTCTGTTCCCCCTTCTCCACCCTCTGGGATACTCACTACACCTTCCACCTAAAACCTTCTAACTTTTTCCCAGACCCACACACATGCCCCTAAAGAATTATTTTTTAAGAAGTTAAATATGTACAAAATTTTAAAGTCAAGCAACTCTCAAAGGCTAATATCAGCACTCCCTAGAAGTGCCCATCCCTGAGGCAATCACCATCAACCTTTTGAGTCATGTATTCTTATATTTAGCTTTGTATTTCTAAATAAGAAATTTCTAATAAGCCACTAAGTATTTTCTTTGGCAGTAAGTGGTACTAAGAATTGAACCCAGGGGTGTTCTACCACTGAGTTACAGCCCCAGCATTTTTTACTTTTTATTTTGAGACAGGATCTTACTAAACTGCTGGGGGCTGGCCTCAAACTTGCAGTCTTCCTGCCTCAGCCTCCCAAGTCACTGGGATTACAGATGTGCACCACCATCCTTGGCTTAGACTAAGCATTTCTTAAAACCCCTCCTCACCCTAGAAATTAGGAACCTCGCCTCCCACACTCCAGCTCCCAACCCAGGACCTTGGCAACCCTTACTTTGCCATGGGAACAGGCCTATTTGGGAAGGATTGCTGTGAAGGGTTAGCACTTGGATGTTCACAAAGCAAGGTGAGTTCTGTAACTGCCTAAATTCAGCTTTGCACAATCCGCCCTTATATACCTGCTGTTAGCCTCTCCTCTCCACATCTTTTTTTCTAAATATTTTTTAGATGTTGATAGACCTCAATGTTATTCATTTATTTATATGTGGTGCTGAGAATCATACCCAGTGCCTCACGCATGCCAGGAAGGCCCACTGAGCCACAACCCCAGCCCCTTCTCTCCACATCTTATCTCCTGCCAGACCTTGTTCAAACCATTTCCATCCCTCTTGTTGTCCCATCCCCATCCCAAACTCTGCCCCCTCCAGGATCTCTACTCATGATGTCCAGCCCCAAACCACTCCATCTCAGAGCTCTGCTGCCTAGAACAATGCCATAGATCTCTTGCCTTCTCAGCATATTCTCAATCTTACGCAGACTAGTACCCCTCTGAGTTCAAAGCTCTCTTTCCTCATGTCATATGGTCCTCAGAAGCAAGGGTTGCATCCTTACTCAGCTGTCAGTTATTAAAGCCAGAGGTTCTATCTCTACTCAAGTTAGGGAGTCCCTAAGGGGCTGTCTGCACTCTGGCTCCTGCTCCAGACACTGGTTCTGACCTCTAACCACAAGGTCTCAAGAATACAGAGGAAAAGAGCCAGTGTGTTCTCCTCCAGTTCCTTGGAGACCAAAGGTTGGAGAAGGAAAAGTGTAAGTGATCCCATTACGCTGGCAAAGAAAGGAGACAAGAGGGACCAGTTTTAAAATGCTGGAGACATGGTGGCACACACCTGTAATTCCAGCTCCTTAGGAGGCTAACGCAGGAGGATCACAAGTTTGAGGCCAACCTGAGAAACTTAGCAAGACCCTGTCTCAAAATTTAAAAAATTTTAAAGGGTTGAGGGTATAGCTCAGACGTCAATTCCCTGGGGTTCAATCCCTAGTAACACACACACACACAAAGGGGGGAGGGGATTTTAATAATGACATTAGTTATAAAGCAAAACTTTAAATATCTAGGAATCAAGCTAACAAAATACACCAATTCTGAAATTCTTTTAGAAGGGTCTAGATCATTTTGAAGAAGAAGAACAAGATCATGTACTTGCTTTCCAGAGAGAAGACATTGTAGAGCAGAGACTACTAAGGAATTCAAGTAAAGGCACAGAGACAGAAACCAAACAGAAATCCTAGGAATGGAGTCAAACAGAAATGGAAGTGTGATTAGTGAGAGAAGAGGGACTTGGGGCAGACATGGGAGAGAAGGCCTTGCAAATCCATGGGAAATGACAGGCCAGGGAATACGTGGTAGCGGGGTGATTATTTATCCACATAGAGGAAAAACAATTCAATTTCGTTCTGTTACGTGATATACAAAAAACAAATCCCAGGTGAGTTAAAAGGTAATTTTTTTTTCACAAGTTAAACTTTTAGAAGGAAATATAGGTAAAGATCTTTATGATCTCAAAGTAGTGAGGATTTTCTTAAGGGGAACAAAAACATAATCTAGAAAAAAACTCTCCTACATTGATATTTAATATCATTTTTATATTGTGTGCATGTATTAATATGTAACAAGGAATACCACCATCATGTATAACTATAATGCACCAATAAAATGGAAAAAAATATATAAATAAGTAAATTCAGACTGAAAAATATATGTATATGTGAATGTGGGCAATGATCCTAAATGTTAAGAAGGAAGTCTCAGGGATGTAGGATTTCCTTCAAGGAAAAAAAAAAAAAGCCAACAGATTCTCCTTAGATTAGAAAACAATCAGAATGCACTAGAAGAGGGTATATCAGAAGTAGGTGTTACAGGGCGGGAATGGAGGCAAAGGAACTCAGTCTTCACCCAGAAGCCATGGGAGGGCAGAGCCCGGAGTTCGCAGACAGAAATCCCTGGCCAAGGCCAAAATATGAAGCAGGATGGACACTTTACAAGCATCCCTGGACTCTGCATCCACCAGCACCACCAAGCTCTTTCCTCTTCCTGGAAGCCCTCCACTCCAGCTGTTCTCCTTTTCCCTCCCACCGCTACCTGTCATCTCTCTCCTAAGATAACGTTGCTGCCCCTGCTGGGGAGCATTGGCCCTGGGCTGCTCTCTGACCAGCTCCCACTACCCTCTTTCCTAAACTGAGAGCACTAATGTCCTCACCCCTCACCCGTCCCCAGCCCTCAACTACTGACCTCATAAGGCCAAGGAGCACACCAGTACCTTCAGGGCATTAGACTGGTGGACAAGGGAGGGATCAGGGTTGGGGTCACTCTGACCCAGCCAGAGAGAAGCCACATGATGCCCCATCTTCCCCATTAGACTAGCAGCTCTAATGGCCAGGAGACATCTTCCCCAGACTGAAAGCTTCCTGGGGGTCATTTTGTGACTAAGGGCCAGAGCCCCTTCTTCAGCTGGGTTCTCAGGCCAGCCAAGGGAAGGCTAATGGAGTAAAGCCAGTTGACCTCCAGCACAAGTGAGGGTGAGCATTAGAGGTGAAGTCGCAGCCTTGAGGACGGGCTGGTCCCAGGGGACAGGAGGCTGGGATCACAGGCTGTTCTGAACTATGTGGAAACAAAGAGGATCCACTCCCAAGGTGTGCTGGATTTTATTCTCAGAGACTAATCCCATTAGCAAGGTACAGAACACATAAGCTCCTCCCTGCCTGCTGGCAAGTCTTCCCCAGCTGCCTCCCATGACAGCAAGCAGGCCGTGACCTCACCTCTCCCCAGGGCCCATGGCCTTTATTACCCCAGTGTCCCGTACATCAGCCCACAGGCACCCCATCACCTCCTCTGAAAGATGAAGTCCCTCTGAAGTCGAGAGTAAGTGCCTCGCTACCCTTCACCCCAGCTCCCCGCCCCACCTTCCTCTTCCCACCCTCTGCTAAACCTTTACTTTTCCATTGTCAGGTAAAGCTCTGACACACTGTTCTGGAACCATAATTACATCTTCAGACTTTGTTTACAGATTTATTAGGGACAACTGAAAACCAAAACACAGTGTTTACAGAATGGTATAATTACATTATGGCAACACGATTATTATTTACTACAGAGCACAAAGTTGCTAAGATGACACTTCTTTATCTAATGGTTCAGAGTCACAATCTCTGGTCTCTTTCAGGATAATATTCTAGGGTCAGGAACAAATATATTCTTGTTATTCCTTTCTGCTATAGACTGAATATTTGTGCTCCCCCTAAAAATCCACAAGTCAAAACCTAATCCCTGATAAGATAGTATTTGTAATGAAATCTTTGGAAAGAGATTTGGTCATACAATAGAGACCTTGTGAATAAGGGCAAAGAGCTCCTTTACCCTCCCACTATGTGAGAGCCCAGCAAAAAGTCAGTCAGCCATCTATGAACCAGAAAGCAGACCCTTACCAGACACTGAGGCTGCTGGCACCCTGATCTTGTAGAAGCCTCTGGAACTGTAAGAAATAAACTTACATTGAGGCTACCCAATATACAGTATTTTTTTAAACAGCCTGAATGAACTAAAAGGGCTAAGATTTTTTAACTCTCATTTCCTCAAAATCATTCTACATTTTAATGCACTTTTTTCCTGGATCATGACTTTATTTTCATTTTCTGTTTTATTTGAACTCTCTAATTCCTTTGGGGAATTCTTTAAGAAATCTATGGTTTTTATATCACTATGTAATATAAAGTTGCATATATCACTATATAAGGTCATATATATTACCAACTAATATAACCAAAGATTCTTATTCTAGTACATGAAATTTTTTTCCACCAAAATCAACTTTTCTGGAAACCTCATGTTGAATATTTTTGAGAATGCAGTTTTCTTCTGGTTCCTGCATTATCTCCTTTCCATCTAGGACCATTGATTTTTCAACATGTTGTTTTAGTCTTCCTCTTCCATACTGTGAGTATTCTTCATATTATGGTGATCTTATTTCCTTAGGAATGAATGAAAGGTTAAGTTAATTTTTCTAAGTAACTTTTTTTTAAGCCAAGGATTGAACCCAGGGGCACTTAACCACTAAGCCACATCCCCAATCTTTTTAAATTTTTTTTTTTTAATTTTAAGATAGGGTCTTGCTAAGTTGCTTAGGTCCTCACTAAATTGATGAGGTTAGACTCAAACTTGTGATCCTCCTTGCCTCAGCCTCCTGAGCTTCTGGGATTACAGGCATGTGCCTCTGTTCCCAACTCTAAGTTGCTCTTAAATTGATGCAGATTTCCTGCACTGCTGTGAACACGTATGTTTTCCCAACTGCTTTCTCCCCTGCACAGGAGAGTTACCTAGAAGTACCATTTATACAGCATGGCAAGCCTCACTTGTGAATGGATCAACAGGAAACCAGCTGTTTATTGTTGAACTAGTAAGGTTTTACTCTGAAATGACAAGAAAGAAACTTGGAACTTTCAGCTCCACCTTCCCAGCCATCCTTTACAGAGAGAGAAAGAGCTGAAGACTGAGTTAACAATTGTTCATATGTACATAATGAAGCCTCCATAAAATATGGGGTTCAGAAAGTTTCCAGGTGGGTGAAAGCATCCTTGAGTCAGAAAGGTAGCACACATCAACTTCATGGGGACAGAATCTCCTGCCCTTGGGACCATTCCATCTTTCATCTGAGTGTACCTCCGTATCCTTCACCCCATCCTTTATGATGAATCAGTAAACATCAGTGTTTCCCGTCACTCTGTGAGCTGCCGTAGCAAATTACCAAACATAAGGAGAGGGTTGAGAGAACCCACAATTGTACTCCAAAGCATTTGGAGTGCAGGTGACTCAGGAGCCCACTACTCACAGTTGGCATCTGAATTGTTAGCATCTTGTGGGACTAAGCCCTTAACCTGTGGAATCTGGTACTAATTCCAGGTAGATAGTGTCAGAATTGAATCAAATTGTGGGGCACCCAGATGGTGTTTGGACAGTTGGACAACTGATTGGGGACGGAGCATCACAAATACACTGTCAGAAGTGAGGTATTGTGTGAGCAGAGAAAAAGAGTATGTTTTCCTGTATGTTCTCTTTTTATAAATTTTGCCTGCTTTGCAGTGAGCATTTCTGATCTACATATTCGTGTATCTTTTTCAGCCTGGAAACTTTCTATGTTATAGTTACTTCTGCTCTATTTATGCTGATCCCTTCCCAGGAACAGCTATACCATAGCAGATAGTGCTGTGCTTTAGGATCTAGATACAGAAACACCTCCACCAAGCTCTGTGATCTCCTACCTCAGCCTACCAAGCCACTGGGATTACACCACCACGCCCCACTTAGCTGCTTCTTAATCTTCCTAAACCTGGTTGCTCTTGTGGGGAAAAAAGGGTACTAATACCTTGCAAGGATTAAGTGTGATGTTTGCAAAGTGGTTAATATATGACTGGTACCTGAAAACTTATCAGGTTGCAAGGTACCTAGAGTTTTACTTTCCTGTTCAAAATAAAATAGAAGAATAAGGAGGAGGAGGAGCAAAGAAAAAACTCTTTTATGATTATAACTTCATATGTGCTTCATCTTAATTTCTTCTTGATACTTAATCCGCATGGTTGGAATAATTGTTTTTAATTTTTCTCTCTGTCAAGAGTTATGTTCCTACTCAGTTCAGTGGCATACACCTGTAATCCCAAAGCTCGGAAGCTGAGGCAGGAGGATCACAGGTTCAAAGCCAGCCTCAGCAACTTAGTGAGGCCCTAAGCAACTCAGCAAGACCCTGTTTCAAAATAAATATTAAAAAGGCCTGGGGATGTGGCTCAGTGGTTAAGCACCCCTGGGTTCAATCCCTGATGGGGAAAAAAAAAAAAAAAAGAATGATGATCCCAGTCACACAGGAGCCTGAAGAAGGAAGCTCCCAAGTTCAAGATCAGCATGGGTGACTTACCAAGACCTTGTCTCAAAATAAAATAAAAAAGTCTGGTGATACAGCTCAATGGTAGAGTGCCCCTGGATTCAACACCCAATATCAAAAGAAAGAGAAGAAAGAAAGAAAGAAAGAAAGAAAGAAAGAAAGAAAGAAAGAAAGAAAGAAAGAAAGAAAGAAAGAAAGAAAGAAAGAAAGAAAAAAAAAAAAAAAAAGAAAGAAAGAATGTTAAGATGTTGTGACCCTTCACATAATCCATTTTTTGTAATGCAAATAATTTCGTCCTCTAAATTGTGCAATGGCTGGGCATGGTGGTCACACCTGTAATCCCAGCAACTCAGGAGGCTGAGGCAGGAGGATCACAAGTTTGAGGCCAGTCATAGCAATAAAAAAATAAAAAAGTCTGGGAATGGGTTCAGTAATTAAGTGCCCTGGGTTCAATCCCCAGTACCAATACACACACACACACACACACACACACACACACATATACGCACCATGAATATTTGTGAATTCTAATGTTAATCATATCTACTAATATAACAGGATAATTCACATGGAAGATGCTATAGCTGTAGAGAAAGTTGTTTAAGATTCATTATTATTGGATTTTACTATTGTTATTATTACTGGGTTTTTTTGTTATTGTTTAGGGGGTTCTGGAGAACCTGGGACTGTTTCTTTTTCGTTCTTCACACCAAAAAGGAACCCTGCACCAGCCTCATCTGTGCTGATCACCCAGGCATGCTGTGACTAATATCTGGGAAGCTTAAAAGTCAGTCGGAGCAACTACTGTTATTGCTACAATGACATGCCATTTTTTCTCTCTTGCAACTACTTCCTGCCCTATTGTTCTGTGGGAGCTGTATTCTCTTATTAGATAAAGGAAGATTGGAAAGAGCAGAGAGTTCAGAGCCCTGGCTACCTCATGTTAATAGGAAGAAAAACATAGAAATCAAATCAAATTAAATAGACCACAAAGAATTGTCCATTGAAGGAATGGAGGTATAGAGCACTTTCCTAGCATCCCCAGCACCACCAAAAGAAAAAAGAAAAAGAAAAAGATGGTAGGGTTGATAATAACCCTGGTAACTCTGTAAAACAGGGAAACTCCTTCTTTGCCTACATGAGAGGAAGAAAGGAAGGACTACCCTTCTAAGCACCCATGCCCAGCGAGGTGTCTGGCCTCCATCTTGCATGTAGGCTGTTGGAGGAGGAGGCTCCACACAGGTGGGAGGATGGGAGGTTTCATGGTTGGTGACATGTCCAAGTCCAGTGCCACCCTCCTGCTGGGGTACTCTCTGCTCCTGCCTTGTCTGACACCCCATATAAACTCTCTGGCTTAGAATTGTATATGCTTCCAAATCTTGATTAGCTTGCATCTTTGCAAACCCTGCCTGGGTTTTTTTTTTTTAAAGTGTCAAAAAATAAATAAAATAAAATAGTGCCAAAATTGCAATGCCCATATTTTTTTTCTGTTCCTGCATTAAGCACTTCCACTAAAGCTGCAGTGAGTCGGGTCTGTGCCTGGATAGTGAGATGCTCCAGGAGTGGCTCATTGAAGCCCAGAGGAGAATCAGATCACAAAGGGAGGGGCTGGTGTTGTGTCTCAGTGGTAGAACCCCAGCCTAGCACATGTGAGATACTGAGTTTGAGCCTCAGAACCACATAAAAATAAATAAAAACTAAAGGTATTATGTCCATCTACAACTAAAGATATACATTTTTTTAAAAAAAAATTTAAACCACAGAGGGACCCCCATCCCCTATCTGTAAGCCCTCCCAGAAGCAGACCTTTTAGGACATCAGTTCTCAAAGCGTGTCCCCCAGAACCATAGCACCTGAAAAGTTGCTACATATACAAATTCTCAGTCCAGCAGTCTTGCTGTATTAGGAAACTCTGGCAGTGGGGCCCAATGATTTGTATTTTAACAAGTAGTTTGGATGATTCCAATGCATGCTCAAGTCTGGGGACTACTGCTCAGAAGCCAGGGTCCTCCCACATTTTCACAGGCTGCAGAAACTGTTCAAAGACAGAAGAGTGGTGCATTGCCCCTTGGCCCTTTATTTGTGTTCAGTGCCCATCGGGCTGGATAGTATAAAGATGTTGTCTTTCTCCCTCTCTTCATGAGCCATTTCACAAGAATTTGTGGTTTCAGGGGCCATGGTCAGGTACCTGTTAAACTAGAAGCTCTCATTTAAGTTTCACAGCAGCTTTGTGGGATGGCAATACCATCCCTGTAATGTACAAAGCTGCCCCCCCCTTTCCAGTGCAGCCATTATCCCTGCCTCCCAACCACTTGTCAATCTGTGAACATCCTAGCTAGCTATTGGTTCATCAGTCAGCTTGCAAGTATCCTTCTCCGTTATTGGTCCCCTGTTAGCCCGGTGGAATTCAACTGCTTCACTGTAGCTACCCCGCCATCTTTTCTCTCTTGCTTTCTCTCCCCCGACTCACTTTCTTTCTCCTCGCTTTCCACTCTCTCTAGCGCGTGCCCTTTCTCTTTCCTTTCTCTTTTCCTCTCATTTTCTCTCTTACCCTGCAGGGAGACACTCTGTTTGCTCCCTTATGTGACTTCCCTTTCGTGGGATTCCTTACAATCCCCATATTTTAGGTGAAGAAACTAAGTCTCAAAAAAGTATCTGCTTTTCTAAGTCTAAATCCAACTCCCTGCCTCCTGCAATGCCATGCTACCTACCAGGTCTACCCCCTCACCTGGATGTGCATCTGAGACCTGCCACCAGCCCTGAGCCATGTGCACCAGCACCTCACTTTTCTCTCAGTGTCTGTTTCCTCACCTGAGAAATAGGGGTAACTGGGTGAGGTGGCACACATCTGTAATTTTAGATAATTGGGAGACTGAGGCAGGAGGACCACAAGTTCAAAGCCAGCCTCAGCAAATTAGTGAGGCCCTAAGCAACTTACCAAGATCCTATCTCTAAATAAACAATAAAAAGGGCCAGGAATGTGGCTCAGTGGTTAAGCAACCCTGGTACCAAATTAAAAAAAAAAAAAAAATCAAAGGAAAGGAAAATAAAAAGAGAGGTAAACCTGACTTGATCTGCCCAACCCAGCTACAGAGTCATTTTAAGAAACAAGAGGGGAAAGAGGACATTAATAGAGTATTAATTTCTTATCCTCAGTTGCATAAGCATGTGGCAGGAAGAGGGGGCATGAAAACAGAAACCCAAAGTGTGGGGTGGTCATCAAGGGTCATGTGCCATGACAGGGTTTGAATGTGGGGTTCCTAAAGGAATATCTTAGTCAGGACTCCGCTGCTGAGAAGAACAAGCTTGTCTCAACTAAGAGTAGCTTCAAGAAAGACAAAAGAAAGAAAGAGAAAGAGAGAGAGAGGAAGGGAAGGAAGGAAGGAAGGAGAGAGGAAGGGAGAAGAGGAAGGAAGGAAAGAAGGAAGGAAGGAAAGAAGGACTGAGAAACACAGGGTTAAGTGCCAAGGCTCAAATGATGTCGCCTGGTTTCTAGACGGATGGATGAATCCATAAATCTCTCTGTCTTTTTTGGAAGATCTCAGTTGAATCCATAGATCTCTTTTTTGGAAGATCTCACTCTTTGCACCTTAAGAGGCCTTCCTCCATGAGGGACAGGCAGTCCCCGGCTTGTCATCCACATGTAGCAATCCCAGAGGAAGTTTCCTGTTGCAGAGCGGGGAGTCCCACGTCCCACGTGGATAAGGCAGATGAGGCGAAGCATTTCGGTCATAGGACAATGGTACCACCAATCAATTAATTATTAATAAACTTATCTAATAAATAAACACAAGAGCCAATACTCTTTTCAAGGAAGGGAATGTAACAGATCGGGCCATACCAGATCTGGCCTCCCACAACAAAATGGAGAACCCCACTTTCACCTTTACTTACAGTTACACAGGTAAAGGGGCCCAGACCAGGAGGGGCTTCTTCTGTGAGGAACAGGGTGGGGTGGAGTTAGGGAAGCCATTTGCTTAGAGAATTAGCATCTCCACAGGCAGTGAGCCACTCCATATAGGGCCACCTACTCCCTGGCGATCTGGAACAGTCTCTCATGACTGCCAGTTCCTGGGAGTCAGACCTCTGTATCCCACAACTCAGTCAAGTCTGATTCTGCTAGACATGCATGGCTCCCACACAGTTTCCTTCCCCTAGCTTCCTTCCCCCAGGAAAGAACTCTGACTGGCCCAATTCAGGTCGTATGCCCACTCCTTCAGCAAGCACTGTAGCCAGGTGACAATATCCACAATATTTGGATCCAAGGCTTGGAGAAAAGAGCACTCTGACATTTCATTTATGTACAATTGGTATTTATTGCAAAACATCCAGAGAACTCATGTTCCTCAGAACATTCCAGAAGTCAAGCTGGAGGATGTTTGCTGCACAGTCTCCCCAGTTTTCCCTAGTGTTCTTGGTCCTGTCTTACTGAAACTCCAGCAGTTACTTGACATGGTTCTAAAATCACGTTTAGGAAACCACATCACCTGGACCAACCTTCAGGTTAACTATGAATGCCTTCTTGCTCTTTCACCCATGTTGGTAGAAGTACCTTGCAAAGAGTCAGCCACTATCTGTCAGTTGCCTCCTGTGCTACAAGGCTCAGAGCAGTGCAAACAAGAGGCTTGGCCAGGGCCCATGGCACAAGGGAACAGGGTTCTTGGGTCAGCTAGATGTGCATCATGTGTTCACGCTGTGGAAAATACAAGTAAGGCAGTTTAATTGGGAGTACCACCAGAACAACATGGAAATGGGGAAAATGGTTCCACAAGGAACACCGATGAGGTATCAGAATGGGGAAGAGATACTAGTCAGACATATACAAATGAAAATGAATGCAGGAATGATACCAAGGACCAACTAGTGAGACCAGGGCAAAGGGCAGGTAGTTGATTATCAAAGAAAAGGAAATGGATAGATAACATTCCCCATCACCTCTGGAGGAGGGGAAAGATCACACTTTACAACACAAGCAATTACCCCCCGCCCCAAGGCTCTCTTTCTGTGTTTTGGTCGGCTTTTCGTCATGTAGGCGAGAAGAAAGGAAACCTAAAATCTATAAAGGGACAAGACACCCCCACTCCCTCAGGTACCAGCTCTGGACTCCCTCTTCTTTGGAGGAGTCTCTCTCTCTCTCCCTCTTTCTGTTCTGTTTCTTAAATAAAATTTACATTTTGCTCTTGCCTCGGTGTTTCTTTGGTGTTTACTCTTCAACACCAGGGGAACAAAAACCCGATCCTGATTTTCAAGACCTGTGTGAGATGGGGGCTCATTCAGGATTGTCACTGAGGTAAGTTCCTCACACCCCACATTTTTCTGAGGTGTGTCTTTCTCCCTTTTTCTTTCTTTCTAGAGGATATAATGGACACCTGTTGGTGTCCATTTAATTATATAATTAAATGCAGTTAGTGCAAGCTACCATTCTACAAGACTCAGGTGACAGGATTCATGGCCCAGGTGGTTCCTAATCACCTGTCCTGCTGGTCAGGCATGTTGGGTTCTGCCAAAACTGTTTCTCACTGTCCTATCCAGGCTCAGAGTGTGTCTGGCATCAGTATATAGTGTCCCTAATCCCAATTTGCCTTTAGATGCATGGAGAGGAACAAAGGGTTGAAACACCTGTGAGATTCTGGCTATGGCACTCCCCAGTGAACCTCAAAGATTTCTTCCCTGACCTCCTCTCCCAACAGGGTATCTTATGTTGACTAGCCCATCAAGCAGTGCTGTGCAAAAGCCCCAGTAACACATACACCTTTGTATGAGCCATACTACAGTCTCCCAGACTTTCTCCTCCTGAGCACTTCCCTCCCCTTGATGATCAGACTCTAGCCTTTGAGAGAGGAACATTTTACATGGAGTGGTTCCTAAGGAAAAGCCTGGCTTCCTTTTGTTCACACATTAAACGTTTAAAAGTCTGTAGGGATTCTCCTCATTGTTCTTTCTGTGCTCCTGTGTGCTCCACTAGCTTCTTTGACTGCAAAAAGGGAGATTTATACCCACAATCTTTCAATTCACCTTTGGCTTAGATTCCTTGGGGAAAGGGGTGTTAAATATTCAGCAACCACTAGATGTCCTCCTCACCCTCTGGAGATTCCTTTGGCCCGCGGCAAGTATGAACTATGCCAGCCTTTATAAATAACGTTCTTCTGCTGCCAAACATGGTCTCAATAACAAGCTTTTCAATAGAGAATCATGGCCGTCAGAGAGAAATGTAAATTTTAATGCCATTCTACAGTTTAGTCTGTTCTCTAAAATGGAAGGAAATAACTCAAGGTTCTTTTGTGCAGACCTAAGAACTTAGACTTTATTTTAAAAACCCAAATTGTGCCAAATGTAAATTAGATTCAATTATGATCCTCAATTCTAAGTGAGGCCCAATCCTCTCCCCCACCCCCAGAATCTCATTAACTAATGGTAGGCTCATAGATAGATCAGGATTCATTACAAAAAAAGAGTCCCATGTTCTCCCAGGGATTACAAGTCACACAGTAAGGGTGGATGATCCAGAGGCTTGCATCTTTTTCATGGCGACCCATGAAAAAGCACAGAGGTTATGGCCACACTGGTGAGGCATCAGTTAAATCCAAAGGTCATGCATTGAAGGAGGGGCAGAAACTGCTCACCACTAGAGGCTCTAGGAGCTAGAGATTCCAATATTAGGGAGACATTCCCTAACCAAAGAGACAGGGGCTCAGTGCTTCTGTTCCCTTTCGTTTGGTTATTTTTTTTGTTCAGAGGGGAACCTCATCCTCAAGTATTAAAAGTATTAATAGGAGATGATGTCTCATAATTTTCTGCATCCAAACCTGGCCTGACTAACAACTGGGGGAATGAAAAATGGTCTCCAGAGGAAACATAAACTATAATACCACACCTTAAGAGATTGATTTTACAAAAGAAAATGGTTAAGATGTCCTATAAATGAGATTTGGCCTCTCAAGCCCAGAACAGTAGCTTCCCTTACTTCTTAGCTTCTGCCAGACCTCTTTCTCCAAGGTTTGCATCTGAAAGGTAAATGGCATAGGCAATTATCCAATTTTGGTTTGAGACGAAAGAAAAAAAGGTGTCACTTTTAAGTTCAAGCTGTGGTGGGACCTAACCTGCTCTTACACCCTACCACCCTGCTTTCTTAAAAGTTCCTCCCTAAACACTACAACACAGGGAGGAAAATGGAAGATCTCATATACAAGTATTCTTTACCTTGAGAATCTTTACCTGAGGATTTTAGGACTCTTGTATTCTTCAAAATCTGTAATGACTCACAGTCTAAGCCAAAAGTGCACTCTGATCTGATACAGATGTTCTGCATGATCCTTTTCTAGAGTAATTATGGCCATATCATTTTATATTAGAAACCCTGTTTTTCAAATTTCTGTATTTTGAGCTCATGGTTTCATGGTGAATTCACATTTTATCCTGTGCATCTCAATTTTTTTTAATATTTTTCCATTAAAAAAAAAAGTATTCCATCTTACTAAAGTGACTAAAGTGGAGTAATTTGTCTAAATTCAGAAGTTTCATGAAGATCGTTTCAAAATGTGAATTTAAAAAGGAATCAACAACTAGGAAAAGAGACATAAGAAGGTTTTAGGCATGGAAATATATTTTAGTATAAAAGTAGAAGAAAAAAGAAATGTTTCTAGATGAGAAAGTCTTGCGTGGTAAAATAAAAAGTTATAGAATGTCTAAGTATGTTGCAGAAGGTTTGTGTGTATTAAGTTGACTATAATTGGTACAATCAGTAAAGCTATTCAGTAAAGTTTTTCAAAGATTTCTCCTAAGGTCAAATATTCATATACTTGGGGCTGGGGAGATAGCTCAGTCAGTAGAGTGCTTGCCTTGCATGCACAAGGCCCTGGGTTCAATCCCCAGCACCCAAAAAAAAAAAAAAATTCATATACTGATATATACAAAACTTCAATCTTCTATGTGTTAAAGTAACAAGAATTTCCACAAACATTAATCTACTCTTATCCAACAAGGTAATTTCTTGTGTCTGTTAAGTTTTATTCTTTAGAGAAATTAGTCTTAAAGGAATAAGGGTTTGTACAACTCTGGTTAAGCAACAGCTGTTATTTTTAGAGTACTACACTACACTACAAATTTTGAATTTTTCTTTAAAAGCTAAACTTAGTTAATATAAGAACATCAGTGTGACTGTGGTGCTGTTACTGGCTTCTTTGTAGATTAGATTTTCTTTTTTTAATATTTTTTAGTTGTAGATGGACACAGTATCTTTATTTTATTTATTTATTTTTATATGGTGCTGAAGATCAAACCCAGTGCCTCACATGTGCGAGGCAAGCGCTCTACCACTGAGCCACAATCCCAGCCCCTAGACTAGATGTATTTAAATCTTCCAAGTATACAAGTCTTTAAAATATAAGGTTTACAAAGTCCAAATGTTCTGATATGCAGATGCTGACTCACAATGGGGGGTGGTTCACAGGATTGGACAGGAGGGAATAAAGGGAAGGAAGGGGCATGGGAATGGAAAAGATTGTAGAATTAATCAGACATAACTACTCTGTTAATTTCACTTTAAATTTTTCTCATAAACTTTAAAATTATTGTCTATTAGTACCTTACAGAAATACAGCTTCTAATATAACAACCAGTGTTAATTTGAGATAACAGACCATCACCCTTAAAATAGAATATAAGACTGACTTCCAGCACTAATACTGACCCAAATTTAAAAAAAGGGGTAAGTAACCATAAAGTTATAGACATTAAAGTTAAAGCCCAGTACTCCTATTTTAAGACTGGTGAAACTGGCTTGTTGCATGTTTAAAACTAAAACTTGGAGACTAAAGTTAAGAAAGTAAAAGGGCCATGGAAAAATAGTCAATATTTGACTCTTACCCTCTGAAGTCAGCTCAAATCCAGGGAACAAGGGGACTTCTCTAAGGGCTTTGCAACTCTAAGTCAAATGACCTCCCAATTAGGGGGACCAATGAGATCCTGGAGAACGGAAAGCCAACAAATGCACATGCTACAAAAAAGAGGGTCATTGGAGGAAAGTATCACTGATTCTTCCAAGGGAATCCACATAGTCAACAAGACTCTGACCTATCCTGGCAGATGAAACTAAAGGAACTAAGAGGCTTCTCCCAATTTCCCAAGAGTGACCTGCCTCCCCCACCAAAGAAACTCAGTCAACTTTTTTTTTTTTTTTTTTTGGTACTGGGGACCGAACCCAAGGCCTTATGCTTACAAGGCAAGCACTCTACTGACTGAGCTATCTCCCCAGCCGCCAGTCAACTCTTAATAATAGACAGGTACAAAGTCAATTTGACCAATATGGGTTTTTGTTTGTTTGTTTGCAGGATATAGAAGTCAATTTAACAGACATTAATAATTTCATATATATTTGGACTCTTGCATAACTCATTAAAATCACAGACCAGCATTAAATATGGGCACATGGATATTCCATGAACACCAATGGGTTTGACAAAATGTATTTGCACTGGTTTATGATAATCACCTTACTTTGAGTGAATCTTTAAATAATCCAAATCTTCCATCTCCTGGAGAAGGGTTTTCTCTTTTTGAATTTTCTCCATTTGATTTTTTTTCTAGATGTCTTCCAGCTGCCATTTGTTCTTTTAGTTGTTCAATAGCTTTCAGTTTCTTCTTCAGGTTCTTAATTTTTTTTTGTCTACTTCAGGATCACCAGAAGTTGACTGAGAGTGAGCGTTTCATGATATGCTCTGTGGAGCAGGAGTAGATGCCAAATCTGGACTCTGGTCATTTTTTTGCTTCCTGCTTAGCAGCTTTCTTAGCTTCATGCTTCCTTTGATTTTTAAGGGCTGTTTTTGATAATGGCTTATCATGTCCTGGTTGTGGCTTCATATTCTAAAGTGGTTCTTCTTCATGCAGCTTGGAATTAGTGATTGGTTTATTTCTTAAAGCTGAGATCTGTAAGGTATTGCAACTTTAGGTTCTCACTGGGCACTTCACTTGGAACTGCTTAATAAGTTATTCTTTCTGCTGGAAATATTCTATTCAGAAATGGCTGCCAAGAGCCCTGCCACAATTCTGCATTTGATGGCACATCAAATAGAGACAGTGCAGTGCCAAATCTTATACCCATTATTAACATGTAACCTGGGAACACATGTGGCTGTTAAAATAGTCTCATCATCGAGGCACCAAGCAAAATATGTACAATCAGAAGCCACGTGTTTAGAAACAAGTTTGTAGTTTTTTAGTATCCCACACTTTCATTTGTCCCCTCAGATTTCCAAATCCAGCTAGGACTAATATATATCCATGAGGGCTGACATAGGCTGCATGGCAAGGCCCAGTCCCAAATCAAACACTGGATTACATTTCAAGTTGAAAATTGTTGCCTTGGCAGGCATAAAACTATAAACAGCACAAAACTTGGTCAAGCTAGAATTCTAGAATTCCACACTACATCATAAACGGGGCCTTTTTTTTTTTGCTAACTGCACTGCAGTGCTCTCTCCATTTGTTGCAATGTAGTGCAATTTGTTCTCCATAGTATGAAGCTCCTATCTTGTCAACATCTGTACTAACTATCACCAACACATCAGTAGCTTTTTTTAATCCATGGTACTGTAACTTTATCAGCTTTTAAGAGACTTTTATTGTCTAAAGCTGCTTGAAGTCCAGCAAAGTTGGGATACTGATATAATCTAACAAAGGGGCACCTTTATTTCCTGGAACATAACAGCCACCTTATAAAGTTGTGGCCCAGGTGATAAACAAATTTTTTGCAAATGTAATTTATTTATAATTGTGTCAAAATTGTCTTCAAAGAAGTGAACTTCATTGTTAACATTTCGGGCATGAATAACTTCATTTTCTGACAAGGATGGACACCAATTTTGCATTGTTTTCTGTATGAAAGATTTCAAACATGTCCCAGTTTCCACCTCATAAAGCTGCAGGTTGGAAATACAGCTGTGCTATCTTGAGAAGTTTTCTCCATTGCCCCAGGCAAATATGGTTCCCTCCTTACTAAAGTCGTAGACTTTCCATTTTCCCCATATTCCCTTGGAAACACTGTGCTTTCTGTAAAACGTGGTGGCCCTTTCACCTTCTGATCCTAGGACTGTCAACAGAGGCATGGATAGCACCATCTTATCCCAGAAAAAGGGACCAGTTTGGTCTAAACTCCTAGCAAAAACTTTTATAACTAAAGTACAGCCACACCTGGGCATTTAAAAGAAAAGACAATAGTTCTTTTAATGTAACTTAAGATATACACTTGTGCCCCCACCAAGAGTAAGACTAGAGGCTATAAAAGAGGAATTCTTAGGATTACTGCTTAGCAGCTTTCTTAGCTTCATGCTTCCTTTGATTTTTAAGGACTATTTTTGATAATGGCTTATCATGTCCTGGTTGTGGCTTCATATTCTAAAGTGGTTCTTCTTCATGCAGCTAGGTATCTTAGGATTACCTGATAACTATCGAAAGACAATCAGAGTCAGAAGGATTTTTAGTCAATTTAAGACCTACAAATTCTCCTAACCTCCTACATAGGCAGACTTGATCTATTTACTAGCCCTGAGTGACAGAAATAAAGGAATCTCTACCAAACACAGAATATATGCCAATAGAAAGATATTTTACAAAAAGAAGATGGCATTAGATATCTTAACTACATCTTATGGAAGCATGTTACATTATAAAAACTAAGTGTTGTGTTCACATTCCTGATAACTCTGGAAATGTAACTAATATCCTTAAAGATTTACATTCCCTGAAGGAACTTTGGATGGTGTAGAGGAAAAAGGGGTGAGAGGAGGTGGGAGACATAAAGATAATAGAATGAAACAGACAGCATTACCCTATGTATTGTATGATTACATTAAAGGTGTGAATCTACATTGTGTACAACCATAGAAAGGAAAAGTTGTACCCCATTTGTGTACAATGAATCAAATGCAGTCTGTAAAAATAAAAAAGATTCTTAATTAAAAAAAAAAAAAAGATTTACATTCTCAAATAGAGGCCATGTCCTCACTGGCCTTGTTATGGGAACAACTTCTTAGCTCTCCAACCTCCTGGTGAAAGATTACTGGTTTCTGTCATCATCATGATATTCATTGACATGTTCCAGATGCTATGACATTTATTTTGTATGAATCACATTTCAGTACTCATGTCTTTTTGTTTCTCTCACAGAAGCACCCACATCTCAGATGACTTTACAGCCTGTTCTTCCTGAACTAGACTTTTACGACGGACCCCTTGACTGACCCAAAACACTCCTAAAAGAGAAACCCAAACTGCTTGCCCCACATCAGCCCTCTCTCAGTCTGAAGCAGCCAGAGCAGTCATTCATTTCCCTTTACAGCAGTAAGAGAAGGGGGAATGAGACCAGAGCCAAGGACACATAGCTAATTATTTAAGAAAAGGCAATGAATAGAGAACACTCCCCTTCACCCAGTTGCCAACACCTCCAGAGGAGGAGAAGGATCGCACTTTCCAACACAAGCAATCATCCCCTGTAAGACTCTCTTCCCACCTTTTGGTCACCTTTTGGTCATGTAGGCAAAGGCTCTGGACCTCTTCCTCTCTGGAGGACTCTCTCTCTGTGTTTCTATCTCTGTCTCTCTCTCTCTCTCTTTCTCTCCATCCCTCCCTCCCTCTGTTCTGTTTCTCAAAGGAAATTTACTTCTTGCTCTTGCTGCTGTGACTTGTTTGAAATAAATCACCTGCTCAGTCTTGAAGCAAGACATGGAACTTTATTCTCCGTGGCAGATGGAAAGGGCAGCAAGCAAGTCATCTCTGCAACCTTTGACCCTTTGTAGAAGGTAGGGTACATTTTAAAGCTAAAAACCACAAGATACCAATAAGCCAAAACCATAGTAAAGTGTGTCAGAATGACCCAGGTTAAGGTTTAGAACACTGCCCAAGAGAAATGGGAATTAAAAAGGAGAATATCTTACATTGTAGAAGAATAACAGGGGCTGGGGCTATAGCTCAATGGCGGAGCGCTTGTCTAGCATGTGTGAAGCACTGAGTTCAATTCTCAGCAGCACTACATAAGAAATAAATAAAATGAAAGTTTAAAAAATAATAATAACACACTTTTTTTAGCCCTTATACATTGCCAAACAGGGTGTGCTTAGCAGGAGGTGAGTTACATAGGCAGGGTTTTCACACAGGAGAAACATTTCTTATATGAAATGAAGTCTCAGGGTGAAATGGAGTTTGTCTGGTCAAGGCACAAACATTTTGGCCATAACATCGCCTCAGTGTTTCTTGGGTGTTTAATCTTCAACACCAGGGGAATTACCAATCCTGATTTTCAAGAACAGTATCACTAGCAGCCAGACCCTTCTCAAGGCACGTGGAGCTCACCGAGTCCTTTCACATCCATCATCTGGTCCCAGTTGACTCACCCACTTCAGGCAGCTGGTCTCCTAATCAGCTCCATGAATAAGTGTTTCCACTTCTACCACAGGGTGGGGAGTCTATGAAATCTTTTGCCAGAGAATCCAAGGAGCACATGAGTCAGCTCCCAGACCAAGGTCCAGATCCCTATTGCAGGTTGACCCTGAAGATGTGGGGCTGACTGTGAAGATAGGAAAGAGGAGAGGAAAGAAACTGGACTTGGGCTCAGAGTACCCAGGAACCTGCCCACCAGTGCAGCTCCCCAGAGGCCAGGTCCAGAGCTGAGCTTATTCTCCTGGAACACACAGAGTGAGATGCTGATGTGCAAGACTGAGTTGTGTCCTCAAGATGGGCCAAGGACCACGTCTTATGGGATCTGATGGAGACTGGAAGGTGCACATCTCTGGCTTTATCCTCCAACAACTGCCCCACCCAGGACTGGAAACTGATTTCTCCCCGACTGAATTCCTCACGCCATGGCTCCCAGCTCCCACCCACCCTCCACTCCTGATGATTCCAGCCGAGCCAAGAAGCCTAGCCAGACCAGTGCCTCCCGAACTCACCCCTCACCCCCGCTGCTGGCGCAGCTAACCCTGGCCTCTGAGAAGAGCAGTGATACCAACAACAATGGCACTGCTGGGGTGAAATATCTCCTGAGGGCAAATGCTCTTCTGCATTACCTCATTTGCCTTAATCCTACATGGATTCTATCATCATCCCTATTTCAGAGATGAGATAATTTGGAACAAGAACAAGTAAATTTCCCAAGGGCATGCAGCCAAGAAACAAGACAGCCAGGATTCAAACCCTAATCTGTACTGAGGATCCAGAGCTGGGTTCCCTTCACTGCTCCCCTGCCGGCCTTCTTTCCTTCCACCAGCCTCCTTTCTCACCCAGAACAGATCACAGCCTCAGAGCTGGTAATTCTAAATCCAGCCAACCAGGCACAGTGACTCACGCCTGTCATCCCAACTACTCAGGAGACTGAGGTAGGAGGATCTCAAGTTTGAGACCAGCCTGGCAAACCCTATCTCAAAAAATTTTTTAAATAATTAAAAAATTAAAAGGGCTAGCCTCAGTGCTCCTGAGTTTAATTCCCAGTTATTGGGGGCAGGGAGAGTAAATCCATCCATTCACTTATCCTTTCTATAAATCCCTATGTAACAGGATGCTAAAACAGAGCACTTTTACTGTCTCCATATTTGCTGAGACTCCAAAGCTGAGGGATGTTAAATTTCTACACATTCTAAAGAAAAGTTCTTGACCAGCTGTAGAGAATTTTCTAGGCCAGAGGTAATAAAGTCCGGTGACTTTATCCCCCATATCAAGGGAAGTAAAGGCTGAGATTGTTCAAACACAGGCATGGCCTCCTCCCTCCAAAGCGAGGAACACAAGGAGCTTCCCTTCCCCTCTACACAGGTGAAAGAAACTTTAAGAGAACCCATTGGAGGGCTTGGACTGTGTCCTGTGGAACTGGAGATGCAAGAAATGGCTCCTGACGCACATCTAAAACATTCTGGAGATGAAAGGCTGCCAGCTCCAAAGCACGTGAGGAGAGACAGCTTGAGAGGTGAACTGCACTTCCATCTGACATCCAGCAATTGTGAGGGGCCCATGCTAGACATGAATCCCCACAAAAGGGGACCTGCCTATAGGACTCTAAGACCCCCAGCAGAGTCTATGTGGAGACTTCTGCAGGAATGCAGGGGTAGGAGGCTAAGTAATCAATTGAAGGAGGCAATGTTCACATCAGGAGGTCACAAATAGGGGAGCGCAAGGAACCCACAAAAGTTACTCCAACTGAGGGAGTCAGCATTTGTATGTCCACCACCCAAGGAGGACTCCAAGGTCAGTTTTTTTGTTTGTTTCATTTTTTGTTTCTTAGTTTGTTTGTTTTTGTGCTGGGGATGGAACCTAGGGTCTCATGCATGGTAGGCAAGAGGTCTACCACTGAGCTATATCCCCATGTCCTTCAAGACCAAATTATAAATGCTCCTGTCAGAAGACCTTTGTGACCCCTAGTATCTCCACTCCCTCTCCCTTAGAAGTGCCAGGGTGAAGGGGAAGGAGGGCTGCAAGGACAGAGAAGAGACTGCCCAGCCCCCTGCAAGGTAAGCACCAGCCGGGGCAAAAGAGGCACTTTGACTGAGATGGGACCCCACTTTTTACTATCTGAAAATCGAGACCTCTGAATGACTAAATAGGCTATCAGCAGACTGAGGTTATAGCTCAGTGGTAGAGCACCAACTACCATGCACAAAGCCCTGGATTCAGTTCCCAGCACCACCAAGGAAGGAAGGAAGGAAGTCTATGGGACAACCAATATTTCATACAGGGATAAGGAATGGTGGCTGAAAGTGGGTTTATTGGAGAGCATTTGTCCATCAAGTCCAGGGTATTCAATAAGCTAGTTGTGATTAGTAGGTGCCCATTGTATGCCAGGCACAGTGCTAGGCATGAGGGACACATCAGCAAACACAGCATCTAGGAGTCCACAGCATCTAGGGGTCCTCAGAAGGATTGAACACTATTTTTCTGCAGTGCTGGGGATTGAACCCAGGGACTTGTGCTTATAAAGCATGAACTTTACCAACTGAGCTATCTCCCCAGCCCGACACTCATTATTTCTGAGCTGATGATTCACAGACACTCTCACTTGGGGCTGCAGCCTCAGAAACTCACCTGTTGTGCCTAATCTCATATACTCCATCTCCCCATCTCAAAGCTGAGCTCATGCTGGGTGTGTTGTTGCATGCCTGCAATCCCAGCAATTTTGGAGGCTGATGTATGATGATCACAAGTTTAAGGCCAACCTGGTCAATTTAGCAAGACCCTGTCTCAAAATAAAAAACAAAAAGGGCTGGGGATGTAGCTTAGTGGTAGACTGTACCCATAGGTTCTATCTCAAGTATAAAAATTAAATTAAATTAAATCAAATGAAAAACTAAGCTCATCTTCCAAAATTTGTATGGGTCAGAGCACTACATAAAAACATCTTTTGTGCCGGGCACAGTGGCGCATGCCTGTAATACCAGTGGCTCTGGAGGCTGGGGCAGGAGGATCGTGCAAAAGCGAGGCACTAAGCACCTCAATGAGACCCTGTCTCTAAATAAAAATACAAAATAGGGTTGGGGATATGATTCAGGGACCGAGTGTCCCTGAATTCAATCCCTGGTACCAAAAACAAAACAAAAACAAAACATGTATTGCAGGCACTCTCCCCCAGCTCTTTATCCCACAACCCTCACAGTTTGGAAGTGTGTTCATCCCTTAAGCAAGATTTAGTGAAAAGCTACTATGTGGCAGGCCCTGTTCTAAATAAAGATGAGGATGGCTTATGTGCCTTGAGCTGAGTAGCTTGCAGTCTGAATATCAGGAGGAGAGGTAGAAGAAGGGATACAGACAGACACTTAAACCAATTGTTACACTACAGTGTAGCAAGGACTATTATAGAGGCATATATTAGTTCTAATGCAAGATAAGAGCAGATGGCCCTAACCTGTGCCTAGGACCTGAGATGTCACCAAGGAAGTGGTATAGAAGGTGGTGGGGTGGGGCAGGCATTACTAAGAGACAGAAGAAATTGCATACGCACCAATCATGGAGGTGCAAAGGGTCAGCAAGATCAGAAGACCAGAACCAGTGTGCAGCATGTGGACAGCACTCCTTCTTTATGCCAGCAGGGGGTGGGTGATTTTAGCAAACTGCTCAGGGAGGAGGTGTGGGCTTGGTTCTGTGAAGCAAGGCTAGCAAATGTGCTATTTTCACTTTGGTGCTATGATCAGGGTTTCTTCTGAAATGCCTGTTAGCAAACACAACTCACCATAATCAGATTTTCTATAGGAAAGATACACATTCCCCCCATTCACATTCCCTCAATCCTCTTTGAAAAATAGTAGCACTACTTTCATTATGCCATGGTGAATGTTGATTGTTTCCAGTTTACTCTTGCAAAGGACCCCACATGAGCTGCCTGAGCCATCAGACCAAATAGCACCTTGCCACTACATCTTGTCATAACTCCACATTTCTCTACGTATCACTGAAACAAAGGTTCCTTTTGTCTCCAGAAATATTCCTGCCCAGGGCACAGACCCAGACCTAGGTAAGAAGACAAGTTACAGAAAATGAAACAGAAGAAAAGGTAGTGACAAAATTGTGAAGGGCCTTGGTGCAAACCTGAAGAGTTGGGACTGGTTCTACGGGTGTTATAGGAAGACAAAATAGGGTTTTATGGAACCAGCTTTATTTGCCAAAATAATGAATGTAACCACAATGTAAAAGTCTAACTCCGCTTTTTCCTTACCTGTGTAGCTGCACATTACCAGAGCTAGGTGACTTGACCCTGAAGAGGAGCGGAAGGGTCTGGACTCTGCCCCAGTCAGCTGTTCAAACATCTGGTCATTAGGTTCTTCTAGGTAATCCCTTGGCAATCCACCACCAGCTGCTCTCTCCCCAGTGCAGAACCATCCTTAGTGAGGATGGGATTATCGGCAGGGGGAGCCAAAGGACCAGTGATGAACAGTCCCCAAGGCTGGGGGAACGGGAAGCCACTCAGTCCCTAAGCCCTAATACAACCTGACGCTATGTGCTGTCCTTCCCAGCCCCATGCTCTGACCTCAAATGGACAACAAAAAAGAAAGCAGACATTTTCACTCCCACGTTTGAGGCAGGAGACCAGGCAAATACTCCCCCCCACCACCACCAGATATTTTTAAGGCTCTTCCAAATTTCTTGAAGAAATTTTATTTACCAAATTTGCTAATATCCTGATCAAATTTTGAACAGTAGATTTGTATGTTCCCAAACAAATGCAGTAGCTCTGAGCTGCAAAAGACACTTGTCAAAACATAAAATAATAGGTCAGTGCTCAGTGCAAATCACAGAACTGACTGATTGGGAATAATTCACACTCTCAAGAATAAGTGGCACATCTTGTGGCTGTGTCGTGCGCGTGAGCCCCGTAGGGCCGGGGAGGCACCAGCTGCCACGCGGGGAGGAGGCCAAGGCCGCAGCTTGAGGGAGGCCCCGGCCCCTCTGCACCTGTGTCTGGCACAGCCGGTGTGAGACGAAGAGACAATCCTTCCCTGGATAATCAAGAGTTTTGGCTGGACCTTTGAGCACACACCGAGATAGTGAGGAGCCAGACGAAAAGCACAGACTATGGCGCTGAAACGGATTAATAAGGAATTTAGTGATTTGGCCCGTGACCTTCCAGCACAATGTTCTGCAGGTCCAGTTGGGGATGATATGTTTCATTGGCAAGCCACAATTATGGGACCTAATGACAGCCCATATCAAGGTGGTGTATTCTTTTTGACAATTCATTTTCCTACAGACTACCCCTTCAAACCACCTAAGGTTGCATTTACAACAAGAATTTATCATCCAAATATTAATAGTAATGGCAGCATTTGTCTCGATATTCTAAGATCACAATGGTCTCCTACTTTAACTATTTCTAAAGTTCTTTTATCCATTTGTTCACTGCTATGTGATCCAAACCCAGATGACCCTTTAGTGCCAGAGATTGCACGGATCTATAAAACAGACAGAGATAAGTACAACAGAATATCTCGGGAATGGACTCAGAAGTATGCCATGTGATGCTACCTTAAAGTCAGAATAACCTGCATTATAGCTGGAATAAACTTTAAATTACTGTTCCTTTTTTGATTTTCTTATCCGGCTGCTCCCCTATCAGACCTCATCTTTTTTAATTTTATTTTTTGTTTACCTCCCTCCATTCATTCACATGCTCATTTGAGAAGACTTAAGTTCTTCCAGCTTTGGACAATAACTGCTTTTAGAAACTGTAAAGTAGTTACAAGAGAACAGTTGCCCAAGATTCAGAATTTTTTAAAAAAATGGAGCATGTGTATTATGTGGCCAATGTCTTCACTCTAACTTGGTTATGAGACTAAACCATTCCTCACTGCTCTAACATGCTGAAGAAATCATCTGAGGGGGAGGGAGATGGATGCTCAGTTGTCACATCAAAGGAAGCAGCATTATTCTAGAAGCATCCATTTTGTTTAAACCTTCCACTGTTAGAGATTTGAGGTTACATGATATACTTTATGCTCATAACTGATGTGACTGGAGAATTGGTATTGAATATATAGCATCAGCAGAACAGAAAATGTGATGTATTTTACGCATGTCAATAAAGGAATGACCTGTTCTTGTTCTACAGAAAATGGAAATTGGAAGTCAAACACCTTTTGTATTCCAAAATAGGGTCTCAAAACATTTTGTAATTTTCATTTAAATTGTTAGGAGGCTTGGAGCTATTAGTTAATCTATCTTCCAATGCACTATTTAATATAGCACTGAATAAATGATGCAAGTTGTCAATGGATGAGTGATCAACTAATAGCTCTGCTAGTAATTGATTTATTTTTCTTCAATAAAGTTGCATAAACAAAAAAAAAATAAGTGGCAGACAAAATGCTGTACTTATTACATAGATTTGCCACAATCTGTAACTCAGAGAAAGACACCCAGAAATGGAGACTAAGTGTTGGAAACTAAGGGACATTAGCAAACATTGAACATCAACAGGAAGAAACTGGGTGTTAGTCATAAAAACGGTAATTATGCCTCTGTGGGAAGATTTGGTAAGAAAACAAGAATATTTATCTTTGGGGTGGGGAATAGATTGAAAGGGGTTTTATTCCATACCTGGGAGCAGTTCCCTCCAGGTAGACTTATAATACCTTCTCTCACTTGAGAGACTCAAAGTAGATACAAGGGTTTCTCACTTGGCTGAAGATTTGAACTTTTTGCCCTTTATTTGATGTTTTATAGTGTTTTCCAATTTTTTTTTCAAAATTTATTAAGCACATAGTTCCACTATTTCAATGGTAAAAATTTTGAAAACTTTTACATAGAATACAAATATCCACTCCGTATTTTATTAATGTGCCAAATACCAAGATACAGGTATTGGCCTTTCACTCCCATATAACAGCCACAAAGAACGAGCCCTCGCAGGCTCGACCAGTTTTTCCATTTCTGATCATTTAAGCTGACATTAGGACAGGGTTTCCACCATGGAAGATAAAGGCAGTGCGGGTGGCCAGGAAAAGAGGAAGAAGGATGGGTGTCAGTAATGCAGGACGTGGAGCATGCAGGGCTGGAAGAATTGTCAAGAAGTCACCATTCATTGTCCAGGGGCTACTGGGCAGCAGGGTAAGAGAAGGCACCATGTGAAGGACCTGGGCAAGTCCCCAGGAGACGCAAGTTGACAGCCCTTGAGGCCTCGGCACTGATCTCTGTTCAAATCTTCCTGTGAGTGGAAAGTTCCCTCTCTGCCTGACACAGTCAGACAAGGACACCAGAGCAGCTTCCCATAGCACTCCCAGGACAACTGTACAGCCAAAGGGAACCCCTGGACACCACATGAGGGGTGCAGAGGGACTCCCTCTGCTCCATCTAGAAGAATCAACCGAGCAGATGGGGGAAGAGGTCAAGTTTAAAAAGTAGATGACCTTCACCAGGAGTATAACTACATGAAAATCAGAGGTACAGGAAAATAATAGGGAAACCCAACTGGAAAGCACTGGTAGAACTTTGAATTTGTAGTATTTTTATTCTTTTTATCTACAGAATTTCAAATTTCCTAATTTTATTGCCCTTTGCTCTTATCCCTCAGGAAGACCAGGCTTGATTTTTCACCACAGTGGGAAAATCTGCTCCCATCTCAATCATCAGCCTCTTGCCCCAAGAGTGCTCGCCCCCTGCTCCATAGATGGCAAACCTCCCCAGGCAATTTCACCCCACGCCTGGCCCACCTCTGCTGACTGGACCCTGCCACCTCTTCCGAATGCCCAGTTCCACAAGCATCGTCCTCCTGGACGGTCCTCTCCTTCCGCAGGTACTGGAGTGAGCAGGATGGCTTTAGCATGCACAGATCTCATCCTTCCACAGTGCTTGGCCTCAGTCGGCTTGACTCTTTTTGTGGTTTTTGCTCTTATTGTTTGCACCCAATTAATAACCACCCAAGACGACAAACTGAATTGCATATTCTCCCTACCCACAGTTCCTTTTAACCACTTGGGTCTTGAGTTCTGATGACTACTTCTGCAACTGAGGATGTGATGTTTATTTCCCTATGACTGATCTATCAACTTCGTGTTTCTGCTGTTGTCATTTTGACATACGATTACTTAGTTTAGAAATAAAGAATTCAGCTTGGCCTGGTGGTGCAGGCCTGTAATTCCAGCAGCCTGGGAGGATGAGGCAGGAGGATCATGAATTCAAAGTCAGCCTCAGCAACTTAGCAGGATCCTAAGCAACTCAGCGAGACCCTGTCTCTAAATAAAATATATAAAAGGCCTGGGGATGTGGCTCAGTGGTTAAACACCCCTGTGCTCAATCCCCAGTACCAACAATAATAATAATATAAATAAATAAATAAAAATAAAGAATTCAGTGCCAGCCACAGTGATACACACCTGCTATCCCAGCAACTCCAGAGGCTAAGGAAGGAGAATCACATGTTCCAGGCTGACCTGGCAATTTAGTGAGACCCTGTCTCAAAATAAAAAATAAAAAGGACTGGGGATGTAACTCAGTGGTAAAATGCCTCTGGGTTCAGTCCCCAGTATCAGGAGGCAGGGATTCAAGTAGCACCTTATAAAGAAAACAACTTTCCTCTGCCCTGCCCTCTAGGTCCACTCCCCAGAAAAAGTCACTTTTAACAAGTTTGCCTGCTACTTCTTGCCTCAGGCCTAACCTTAGTCACTTCAACCTGATGCTCACAAGAGTCCTGAGTGGCTTCCCTGAGGGACACCAGCATGTGGCCTTCTTCCTCAAAGGGAGGTGATGGATGCTTGGTTCCCAGCTGTCCATGCCCTTGAGCTTTGAGGGATCTATTTATTTATTTATTTATTTTGTGGTGCTGGGGATTGAACCCAGGGCCTTGTGAATGCAAGGCAAGCACTCTACCCACTGAGCTATTTCCCCAGCCCTGAGGGATCTAGTAATAGAAAAGTATATCTCTATTCTCTCAACAAACTCAATGCTATCTAGTAAGTATTTACTAGTTATCATCTACTATAATACTTGTAAATACATTACTTCCTTTCATTCTCACACCTCTAACAGGAAGGTATTTGCATTTCCAATCCCTCGACTACCACCCAACCCCACCCCCACCCCTGTACTGGGGACTGAACCCAACCAGGAAGGAACCCTCTACCACTGAGCTCCATCCCTAGTTCGCTTTTTTTTTTTTTTTTTTTTTTTTTGAGACACATCTGGCTAAGTTGCAGGGGCTGGCCTTGAACTTGCAATGGTCCCACCTCAACCTCGCAAGTTGCTGGAATTATAGTCTTGTACCACCACACCTGGCAGCATCTCCATTTAAGAAAGACAGAAAGGAGGCTCAGAGAGGTACAGTTAGTTTGCTCATGCTCATTCCTCCAGTAATGGCACAGTGAAGATTTGAACAGGATTCTGCTTTATTCCAAAGTCCACTGTGCTTTATTGCAATCCTACCCTAAGCCTGGTATGGACCACAGTGCTGGGGAAGGATTAAACATTTGGGAGGAGACAGACAGGTGAACAGGTAGTTATTGTGTTGGATTAAACACCAACCAGTGCCTAGGAAAACTTTCAGTGAGACAGAACTTTAAAAGAATGTGATAACGAAGGAAAAGGAGACGGGGAGCAGGTCACTTTCCCTATTTCCAATCCTTAGGAGAGGATCAAAACAGAGTAACCCTACTTGTAAAGTAAAGGAATGCACTCATAAAATATCTGAAGAAATCCACCTGCATGGTGGGCATGACACCTACCCTATATATTCCCCCAGATTGTAGGCACAGGGCGGATAGCCCACTGCCACTGAGGAGTGAGGCAGTAAGAAAATATCCAAAACCTCTCCACAGAGTCCTCCAAGTTCTTCATTTGGGATTGGAGAATAGCATGCTGGGATGTTTGCAGTCCTAGGGTTGAACAGATGCTGCAAGTGCTGTTGGACAGGTATGACCCAAGGACCACATGCATGGTGAGCTGGGCTCTGCTGCCCAGTCACAGACTGGACAGCTGGATATTCCAGTGTGGCAATAGGTAAATGACATCCCCTTTCTCCTTCTCTGCTCAGGGAGAGAGATGGGGATTGGAAAGATCTATTTGGAGCTCATGCCAAATACTCCACTGGCTCAAGCAGAACTATACAGAGCTGCCAGGTAGAGTGACTCAGGCCTGTAATCCTAACAAGTTGGGAGACTAAGGCAGGAGGATCACAAGTTCAAGTCCAGTCTGGGCAACTTAGAGAGACCCTATCTCAAAATTTAAAAAGGGCTGGGAATGTAGCTCAGTGATAGACTGCACCTGGATTCAATACCTAGAATTGTGGTATGGTGAAGGGGGGAAACTATACAATGCTAATGGAGTGACCCTTGTAAAGACTCTCAGAGGGAATTAAAAGTCATGCTTTTACCAGTGTTGCTCCTTCACAGGTGTTTTAGTTAGCTTGTTCACCACTGTGAATTGACAAGAACAATTTTAGAAGAGTTTATTTGATGCTCATGGTTTTAGGCTTTCAGTCCGTGGATGGTAGACTCTATTGTTCTGGGCCTGAGGTGAGGCAGAACATCATGGCAGAAGGGTGTGGAAGAGGAAAGCAGTTCAGAATATGGCAATCAGGAAGCAGAGAGAGCTTCACTCACCAGGGACGAAATATAAACCCCAAAGGCATACCGCCAGTGACCCACATCCTCCAGTCACACCCACCTGCCCACAGTTACCACCTAGTAAGTCCATATCAGTGGATTCATATGCCAATTAGATTAAAGCTGACATAACCCAATCATTTCACCTCTAAACTTTCTTGTGTTATCTCACAAATGAACTTTTGGGGAACATCTCATATCTAAACCCTAATAATAATGAAGTGGGTCAGTGATGTTAAAAGTGTTGTCATTTGTTTTCCATATATAAGAAAGGCCATTCACTCCCGAGTATATATCTCCAAAAGAATTGAACATGTGTGCCAGCACAAAACCTGTACATGAATGGTTAGAATCATATTATCATAATAGCCAAAGTGTAGAAAAAACCCAGCTGAAGAATGGATAAGTACATGTGAAAGATCATTATTCAACCATAGAAAGAATAGGATAGATGAACTTTGAAAACATTATGCTAAGGGGAAGAAGTCAGTCACAAAAGGCAACATATTGCATGATTTCATTTACATGAAATGTCCAGAGTAGGCAAATCCATACAGACAAAAAGTAGATTAGTGGTTGTCAGAAGCAGGAGGAGGGAGGAAGGGAGGTGACTGCTAGTGGGCACCAGGGGATGATGAAAATGTTTGGAAATTAAATAGTGGTGGTGGTTATAGAATTCTGAGCATATTAAAAAACACTGAAGTTTATACTCCAAAGGATCAATTTTGTGGTATATCAATAAAGCTCAAAAAAAGAATGATCAGACTATTTTTTCTTAAGAAAATGGAGTAGATGCCCATTAGGCACTGGAAACAGTACTGAGAGTCCAAAAAGATGTTTTCGTTTTTTGTTTCTTTTAAAAGCAGAAGAAAATTGAGTATGATAGTAATGAAACCATCTTGGCTTATATTTGTCTTCATACCAACAGAGTCAAAAAATATAATCTTT
This sequence comes from Sciurus carolinensis, assembly GCF_902686445.1. Lineage (NCBI taxonomy): Eukaryota > Metazoa > Chordata > Mammalia > Rodentia > Sciuridae > Sciurus > Sciurus carolinensis. The sequence goes on along the minus strand of NC_062213.1, from coordinate 96,130,565 downwards.
AAAATTTTTTGTGGAGGCAAGGACCTGGAGGCAAAAATACCTAGGGTCCATGGAAGTCATAAGGCCCCTGCTTCCAGGTAACTCATAAGGAAACCTGTGGAAGCCTTCACAGGCTGCACTCATACGGCTCGGGTCAACCCTTCAGAACTGGTGATCCAGCACGGGAAAGCTCCAGGAACATTCTAGCATGCCCAGGGACCACGGAAAGGACCTCCTTACTTATGTGAAGAGTGAAATGGAATGCCCCAAGGGAGGAAGACAGTCAGGCAGAACTTGGAGCCTGGAAGAACTCTGGGAACAGAGGGAAAAGAGGCATTCTAGAAAGGGAGCCTTCACACGGGACCCTCCCCATCTGAAAGCCCTGAACTGAGCCTGGAGGCAGGAGGGGGTCTTCCTCGTTTGGTGACTCTTGCCTTCCTGGGCAGCAAGAGTGAAAAGCAGATGCTCAGGGGACCCTCCACCGTCATCCTTTTGGGACAGGGACTGGGTTGGCCTTACTTGGACTCTGGGAGGACATAGGCAAGGAAGTTGGGCATTCAGGAAATAGGAAATGGGTCTTCTTGGACATGCCCCTAAGTAATGACCAGGGGTTCCTAGGTTCCTCCTTATTCCCTGCACAACTCACCAACAACACCAAAAAGAGCCTGTGCACTAAGCCCATATTCAAAGTCCCTCCCCCAACTCTGCCCATGAGGGGTACAGCAAGCCCCTTCCCTAACCCTGCTACCTCTTTAGACCCCACTGAGTCTGCTCCTTCTCCCCACCTACACTAGGTCCCTAAGTGAAGCCCATGGTCCAGGAAAGTTGGAGCTCTATGTCCAGGAGTGCCATAGCAGGTCACCTGGCCACCCAGGAGACAAAATTATGCTACCACAGGCTCCTTCCTTGGACTCCATCCTACCTTCCAGGACCCTACCCTGTTGTCCTTTGTCCAACAAAGCCTCCATGTGCATCTATGGGCATGGGTCCACCTTCTCCCTGCCACCCCACTGCACGCCAAACTCTCAGTATCTCAACAGCAGCTTTCTGGTGGGCACTCTGCCCCAGGCCAGCCCCTCCTCAGGCTCCAAATCTCTTGATGTTCCTCAAGGTCCCATCCTGTTCAAAACCTACCCTATCCACCCCACACCTATGGCTTAGAGATGGGGTCTTTCCAATATGCATTTGTCCCTAGAACCCTTTCTTATGGGGAAGTCTGAGAAAAATAAAGGGGCCATCAGGACAATGAAAGGTATCCATGTGGGCAGACGGTGCCAAAATTTAACTGAATATCTAGTTTTTTTTATGGAAGTTTTCTTTCATACAGTTTGTCATTGTAGGACAAGTTCTGCCCAGTGGGGGGATCTGCCCTGCACCCTCACCTCACAACCCTGGTCAAACATGTTAGGACAACGCCTGCAGGAGAGGACACTTCCCCATCTGAGTCAGAACTGACATTTTCTGTTTTCTGGAGTAAAACAGTTCTTGGGGTTAGGATAAGATCTCTGCTTGGCAGAAAGCCAGTTTGTGGTGCTCTAAGCCTGACATGATAAATAAACAGGTTCCTCTACTCTGGACTGTGTGTGGCCCCAGCCACCTCGTAGGTTCAAGGTTTCTTTTTCTTTTGGCAGATTGTAAGAGAAGACTGTACATGTTAGTCCCTCAGCCCCTTACATACCCAGAACCATCAGTGTATCACTTTCTCATTTCTATCCATGTCTGTCATTAGTTTCATGATATTTTACTAGTCCTAAATTTGAGCAGAGGTCTTCAAAAGGAGACCAATTTTTAAAGTACTTAGTGTCATACGTATAAGCTTTGCATGACTGAGTTGAAGAAGCACGTGACCATTTCTCATATACTCAGAACCTGCACATTCACGTAAAAACAGGATCCATTTTTGAGAAATGTGAAACTAGTTTATTTGTGATAAATAATATATAATCTGTCCGTATATTACATAAATCTACATGCTATGTCAAGTGGTAATGGTACATCACAGTGTGTGAAAGATGGTTTACTCCTAAAGAACAAGATGCTCTCAGTTTACGTAACGTTAGGTATAGATTCCGTAGAAACATTCCCACCACCTGCTGTGTTCTGTACCTCTCACAGTACTGTCAGAACTTTGGGCACGGGTCCTGTTTGGTAGAAAGAAAAGACAGAAAGAAAGAAAGAGGGAGGGAGGGAGGGAGGAAGGAAGGAAGGAAGGAAGGAAGGAAGGAAGGAAGGAAGGAAGGAAGGAAGGAAAAAGAAAAATGTAGGGCTCTGACTACAACACCATAAGGGGCCAGGAGACACTCATCTGAGCCACACCCCAGGACAGAGAGGATTCTGAGCCACCTCCAAGGACTCATTCCTGCTCTTATAGTTCAAAATTTCACTGGCCAAAACTTTTTAAAATGATACCGCCTAAGTCTATCAGAGATACTGGAAAAACTGTTCTCACTTCTAAAGGGAAGTGTGAACTGTTACTGCTGTTTTGGAAAGTAATATAGCAATAGCAATTTAAATTAAATATACATATGCCCTACACCCAACAATTTCACTTCTGGGAGTCTGTGCCATAAAAAAAAAGCATCCACTTAAGGATGTATACACAAAGATATTTACTTTGTACGTGGTATACACTGTAATTCAAGTGGCTCGGGAGGCTGAAGCAAGAGGAGTTCAAAGACAGCCTCAGCAATTATTGAGATGCTAAGCAACTCAGTGAGACCCTGTCTATAAATCAAATATAAAAAGGGCCGGGGATGTGGCCCAGTGGTTAAGCACCTCTAGGTTCAATCCCCAGTACCAGAAAAAAAGTCGTTGTGAGAAATAGATATATAAAAATAAGCATTCAGTTGACGAGATAGGAAGGAAGCTGCTGGCCTACACAAAGAAAAGATGTAGGATGCTGTCCAGAGTTCCATTAACTTCTCCTTAAAGTTCTGCACTGCACTTCCAACCCTAATACCCATACCTCCCTTCTCCCTGCCAGGCTGGACTGTTACTACTCTTCATCTAACCACAGTTAGACAATATCACTGATTTTTTTTTTTAAGGTATCATAAACCACCAGGTGTCACAATGCACATCTATCATCCCAGCAATTCAGGAGGCTGAGGCAGGAGGAGTAGGAGATTTAAAGCCAGTCTGGACAACTTAGAGAGACCCTGACTCAAAATAAAAAATAAAAAGGACTGGAGACAGCTCAGTAGTACAATGCCCCTAGGTTTTTAAAGATGAAATTCTGGGAAGGGACCAAATATATAATAGATAAAAGCGAGTATCCTAGCCAGAAACTGAAGAGAGATTCCGAGACTCTGGCCACTAGCATCATCCTGCCTCCCTTAGCTATGTAACATCCTGGGCCTGCTAATCCATATGTCGCCTTTGTGCAAGTGTAGAAAAAGTGTCTCATCCTCCAGACCTGTGCAGCCAGGCACCAAGGTGGTGGCTTTAAAAATGCAGCACAGACTGAATTTCAGCCTGTACTGACTCCCCTGCCAGGGTCTTTTTGAGCAGAACACTCTTGTATGACTGTTCTCAGCAGCCCTGCATCGGGTAACTCTGGGGACTCACCCATTGCTAACATCCCACCCAGCACTGGTATTCCATACTTCTTCAGATGGACAGTCTTGCTTCTGGATAAAGCAATTGACCTATGCATTTTTTGTGAGATATCTTATTGCAGCTATGAAATCCATTAAAATCAAGTTTCTAAGTAAACTGAAATGAGTTCCTCTTATTGCTGTGGGCAGAGAATTCCCTTGAGTCAGAGAGAGTATCTCATTCTTCCTGGTAGCGCCAGCAATGGTTTCTGGCACACAGAGGCACTTCCTGAGTACAAACATGCTGAATAAAAGAATAAATGATAGCTATTATGGTTTGGATCTGGAATGTCCCCCAAAAGCTCATATGTGCTGAAGGTTAGGTCCCCAAGGCAGCAAAGCCCAGAGTGATTAGATCCTGAGGACACTGACCTCATCAATGGATCAATGAACTGATTGTTGAAAGGACTAATAGGAGGTGGTGGGAACTCCAGGCAGGGTAGGGTATGGTTGGAGGAAGTTTGTCACTGGGGGTGTGTCCTTGGGGACTCTATCTTGTTTCTGGCCTATTCCTCCCTCCAGGCTGTCCTGAGCTGAGCAGCTTTAATATGCCACACCCTTCTGCCATGATGTTCCACCCCAAAGCAATGAAGGCAGCCGACCCTGGACTAAAAGCTCTGAAACCATGAGCCAAAATAAATCTTTCCTCCTCCAAGTTGTTTGTGTCAGGTATTTTGGTCTCAGTGATGAAAAGATGGCTTAACAAAATGGCAGAATAAGTTCCTCGGCCAGCCAGAAACATCTAAAAATGTTACTAAAAGTATGAACATTTTTATTATTTAAAAATATAAATTTATTTATTTATTTATTTATTTATTACAGTACTGGGAATTCAGCCCAGGGGCACACCAGCACTGAGTTACATCCAAGTCTTTTTTTTTTTTTTTTTTTTTTTTTTAATTTTTTTATTTTGAGACGGAGTCTCACTAAGTTGTCCAGGCTGGCCTTGAACCTTCTGGTTCTCTGGCCTCAGCCTCCCAAGTCAAGTGGGTGGGATTAAAGGCGTGCCCCACCGCACCTGGATGAAAACCCTTATTTAAGTGCAACAGTGAACCATTTAGTATGACATATTTAGAAGCTAAATCTAAATAAAAACAGGAACTCAGAGAAATAAGAGCAGCTAGGCAGATGGGTTTGACCTGAGGGCATTTGCTTATACTCAAGATCTTTTCTACATAGGATGTTTATTAGGGGGAACCCTGTCTCCTGAACCCCTACATAAAGCTGAGATTTTAAAAGCCTCACTTGTAGAATAAGTATGAGATAGAGATAAATTTATACATCTAGAGACTCAGGTGAATTTGCCTTCTTTGAATCTGGGTACTGAGTTGGGAAAAAAAACCCAAACTCTCAAACTAGTCATCTCTCCAATTTGCTCCCAGAATCTAGTAAAAACAAATTTAAATTTGCCACAAAGAAACCACCTTCAACTAAGAGCCTCAAAAATTTCCACCCACAAGGTTTCCAATAATTGTGTTCACAGTCAAAAATTACAAACAGAACCCGGGTGGTGGGGGTGGTGTGTGCCTTTAATCCCAGCCGGCTCAGGAGACTGAGACAAGAGGACCAAGAGATTTGAGCTAGCCACATAGTGAGACCCCGTCTCAAAATAAAAATCCGGGAGTGTGAGAGACACGACCTGCAGATAGAGTTTAGTGGTAGAGCTGCCCTGAATTCAATCCCCAGCACAGGGGAAATTTTTCACAGTTCCAGAAGAAGAAAAGAGAGGGAAGAAAGACAAGAGAGCCAAGGGAATATTAGCAGACAAAGGGTGAGAACTTTCCAGACCTGATGTTTCCAGAACATCATTTCCATGGGCTCAAGAAGATTTATGAAGCCCAAGCAGGTTACACACAAAGAAATCTAATGCTAGAAGCCAGGTGTGGTGGCACACACCTGTAATCCCAGAGGTTCTGGAGGCTGAAACAGGAGGATCATAAATTTGAAGTCAGCCTCATGAATTTAGACCCTGTCCCAAAATACAAAATAAAATAAAAAGGGATAGGGATGTAGCTCAGGGGTAAAGTACCCTGAGGTTAGGTCCCAAGTGTGGGGAGGGGCAGTCTGTGCTCCTAAACACACTCAATTCCACCTCTTGACTTTTATAGCTATCAGATTCGATTGTAAATGCTGCTTCCCTACGCTTCACCACAAAAATAAAATATTTTTTTTAATTTCAAAAGTATATCTCTAAAGCAAACAGAAGAATTTACTACTCGTGTTCCTGTCCCTTCTCATTACTGTAGAGAAGGAGAAGTTAAAACTACAGGTGTTTTGTGCGCCTCTGCTTCTCGCCAACCCTCTGGGGTTGCCCACTCTCCAGAACCCCCCAGAAATGCGAAGCGCATGCCCTGCCTGAGCAGCCGCTCCCCGCAGTCCGTGCACCTATCTGCCCACTGAAACAACACCCCTTCCTGCGGCGCAGAACTGACTTGTGCAAAGGTCTTCTGGCTTCTAAATCGGGGACGGGGGATGTGGGCACAGTGCAGAGTGCCTTTACAAGCCACGTACCCTTCCTTGACTTTGCTTATAGTGGGTGTGTCGCACATGAAGTTAATTGCTGAGCACAAAAAGATCCTTCTGCCCTAACATTCTCTGAGCGCCTAAGATCTATCTCCAGGGCTGTGAACCTCTGCCCCAACCCTAACACGGTTGGCCGCTCCCCAGGGACCCAAGAAAACCTACCCCACACCCCACCACACACACCCCTCCCGCGACTCTCCCCCAGGTGCCCTGCTCTTTGCCCACAAGAGGGCGCTGGCTCCGCACCCCAAATTGTCTGCCACTGGGCGGTGGCGGGGACGGGGGTGGCAGGACGAGTACTTTTCCAGAGAGTTGAATAGAGCCAAGACTTGGACATGGCTATACGGAGGAGGAGCTCGGCCCTAGGACTTTCCTGATGCCCAGCAGTGCGGCGGAGAGGAGGAAGGGTTCCAAGAAGGTGTGGCTCTCAGCTGTTTACCAATACCCGTCCAATGGCTTAATTCTACGAAGTTGCACAGGGAAGAGGGGAGGTGAGTAAGAAGGAAGTGGTCTCCATCTGAGGTCGAGATATTTTTTTCCCCAAGATTTAGGGAGAAACTTGACTCGTTTGGACAAGGCAAAAGGCCCCATCACCACTTCCCCCGACACCAACCCTCCTGCCTGAAAACACTGATGCAGACAATAGACAATAAGTCAGACAATTAGTCATCTTCTCTGTTGGGGGCTGAGGACTAGGCTTGGATCCGGTGGAATGACTGGATGATTCATTCAAATGAAACTTCAGGGACAGGCTGGGTCAATATTAACAAAAAGCTTGAAGCTGCTCTTGGCCCATCCCAGGAACCCGCACCGTGCCCCATTTGTGAGTACCTCATGATTCACATGTTCATGGGGTTGTGAGCTCCTCAGACCACCATCACCCACATAAAGGACCCTATCCCTGAATGCAGGGAGAGAATTCTAGTGTGCCTCTCCGTGGGCTGGTGATGCAGCTCAGTGGTAGAGCACTTGCCTGACATACATGAGGCTCTGGTTTTGACCCCCAGCACCGTGGAGCGTGGGTAACTTCAATAAACTACAGGACTGGGGATACAGCTCAATTGGTAGAGTCGTTGCCTTGCATGCACAAGGCCCTGGGTTCAATCCCAGCACCACAATAAATAAATAAATAAATAAACTAACTCTACAGTCTTTAGTGGTCTCAGAAAACACCTCAGACCAGGATTTGGGCATCTCAGATGTGCCAGATATACCCCACCTCATTGCGGTGAGCAAGTAGATTGGCCCCACCCTGGATCCCATACAGCAATCCCCCTCTCACCACATCCAGAGCAAAACACCTCTTCAGGGAGCTGCTAGAACTATCTCTCCCCCACTTCTAGGGACTCCAAAGCCCCTCACAACACAGCCCAGACACCATTTCCTTCTCCAGTCTCATCCCGGAACTCTGCTGGAGACCATTTGAGCCTTCCTTAAGATGGCTTCCCCAAGATGGGGCATCTTTTCTAATTCACAGAAAGTCTCCTTATGAGCTAGCAACAGCTTTACCAGGGCAGATCCCCAGCAAGTCAATCCAGAGGTTGACAATGAAGCAGATTTTCTGATAGCTGGTACAGCCAGGCCAAGGAGAAATCAGAAATCATTGGAAAGCCATGACACAAGAGTAGACTCAACAATAACAAAAAAAATTTATTGTACAATTACCCACCACTGGATTTGACTCGGACAAGCCCCCAAAGGGCATATCCACCTTCCCAATTTATTTGTAGTCCTTGAGGGCATCATTGTAGATCAAAGCCAAGGCCCCTAGGAAGGTGACATACTCCTGAAAGTTCACCTCCTGGTCCTTGTTCCGGTCCAGGTCTTCCATCAGCCTTGAAATTTCAGCATCCTGCAGCTTCTAATGTGTTAGAATGGAAAGTCCAGACTCAAGGATGAACACCCTAGATTCTCTCCTTTTCCCCCTCCCAGGTGGCTCCCTCTCATACAAGTGGCTCTGCTCATGGACATCACTTTGGGTTCAGCTTGGCTTTACTTCTCTTTAGTCCCTGCTCCTCCTCTGGGGGAATGAACACCAGGATAAGAATATCTCCACCCCCAGGAAAGAATGGATCTCAGTAAGGCAAGTGGGCCAGGGGCCTGGAGTGCAAGTAAATGTGAGTCAGCTGGCCAAGAGGTGGGAAGAGGGGCCTGGGAGGAGGGTACTCACAGAGCCAATGGAGAGCTCTTTCTGGATCAGTTCCTTCAGCTCCTTCTTGCTCAGGGTGCTCTTGTCACCCTCCCTGCCAGAGTACTTGTGGAAGATGGCCACGAGAAGGCCAATGGCCTGATCCAGGGGGCATGCCATGTCTGAGAGCTGGACTTAGAGCTGGTGACAGAAGGACTGGTTAGTGTCATGAGCAGCAAGAACTTCTTGCTCACCACACACCCCAAGAGCTCTGTCCCCACTACCTCCCATTACCCACCTGAACCACCTAGCCTCAGGCCACACACAGGTGGCATCAGGAAGCAGCCCAGGGCTTAAAGGAGAGGTTGGGGCAGTCTGAGGCCTGGGGAACAGTGCCCCAAGGGGCCAGAGCTAAGGAATAGAGATGATTCAAGGTTCTAAGGAGCAAACAGGGCCAATAGTTTTGGGCAGGTTGAGGACTATTCTCCAGGGCTTTCAGAAAAAGTTGGGGAGTATGACTGGGGGCAGGGGAGGGGATGGAGGCTGCACTCACACCTCGCAGGGCCACACACTGAAGCAATGACACACCCAGGACACACCCTCCGCACCCCAGAAAAGCACACTGGGGAGCCGCCCCACTGGGACGCCTAGCCCTGGGCCTGCCTGGCACAGCCTGCCCTTCCTCTAGCTCTTCTTCTGGCCCCGGAGCACCGCAGACTGGGTCCCAGCTAAATCCCGACGGGACCGCCCGCGGAGTCCACCAGCCGGTCCAAGGCAGGGGTTAGCTGGCCGGGGCGGGGACTGCCGGCCCGAATGCGAACCAGTCCCAGAAGATCCCCAGGCTGCCCTGGCGAGAACTCACCACAACCGAAGCAGCAAAGCCTGAAGGGAGCAGTGAGGGGATGGGCTGTGTCGCAGTCCCGCTGGCCTTATAGCGGCCGGCCAGTATCCGGGAGGCTGGCTCCGGGGACAACCCACCCCACCCGCCCACGTCCCGCCCCAGCCCCACCCCGCGCCCGAGGCTTACACAGCACACACACCCAGGTCCCCCCTCAACTTTCCACGCCTCTGCCCCAGGGCTGTTCCGGGTTGGACGGGATTGAGAAAGCCTAGTGGCAGGACGAGGGTATCTAAGGGAGATCACTGCCGGTCTGGTGACATCGAGTTTCCCCCAAATTTTCATAGTTCATTTTGCTCTAAGTGATCTATGGCACGGCACCGAGAGGCAGGTCCCGAGGAGGCAGTGGCCGCGGCCATTCCTGCATCTTCCTCAGCTACCTGCCTGCCAGTGCTTGAATGTGGTCCTAAAGTAGCGACAATATGGGGAAGGGGAGGAAGAATCTCAGAAGACTGGTGTCCTCCCAGAGGGCGATCAGGGTCAAATCTAGATGAGGGAGAGGGAGCAGCCTGTGGCGTACAAGATATGATTCAGAGACTCTAGACCACCCATCCCCCACCAACAACAAATTCCTCTCAATATCAGCATCCCCCCCCAACTGCCTGGAATTCCACTCTTAGAACTGCCTTTCACATTAATGTGCACACCCGCCTGAGCCAAGTTCTGCAAGCCTCATTAGTTATTCACCCTTGAGTGAAAAGTTTTTCAGATCCTCTCTTGAGAAAAAAAAATCTAGAGTGGGGAGGTGGAGGGAGAAGAAAGCATTAGCCTCCAGAGACAATTGGGGCAGGGGAGGGATGCTGCTGAGAGGGGATGCAGGAGAGGGAAAGGGGACAGGAGTGGAGCCAGACTGCCCCTGCTTACCAATGCTGTCAGGTGGCCTCCCATGAGCTAGCCACAAGTCAGAACCCATTGCCATCACTGCCCTCTGAGCCACACCCAGTCACTCGGGCCTCTTCACTCTCAAAGTACTTTCCCTGTTGCTTTCTCTGCTTCTTTGCAGTCTGCAGAGAAGCATGCAAATCCTCCCCATTTTTCAGGAGGGCAAAACTAAGACAGGACAAGCTCAATGACATTCACACTGAAGGACAGCAAGTGGGCTGGGAGCCCAGGACCCTAACACCCAGAGACTGTCTCAACTCAGTAAAGGAGAACATCTACTTGCCCTTACTTACTTCCACCACAGTGGACAAGACACCTTCAAAACTAGCCTCCAAACACTTGGAATGGAAAATCTTTATTGCCTCTGCTGGAAGAGTTCATCTGGAAGGAAGAGGAGGGTCAGGGGTCACAGAGGGTTATCGAAGGAGCTGGAGAGATCAGCAGCCATGGCAAACAGTGAGGGCAGAGGGGACCCCTAGTCATTTGTTGTCCTCCAGGAAGAAGTCATTGTAGGCCATGCACAATGTGGTCAGGAACACCGAGTACTCCTTGAAGTCAATCTCCTGGTCACTGTTTTTGTCCAGGCTCTTCATCAGGTCATCAATGCTGCTCTCTTTCATCTTCTGCAAGGGTCCAGGTGGAGAGACAGCTCAGAAACCCCTCCCTGCCCTGCTCTACTATGCAAGGCACCAACAGTGTGATCCCCAGCTAAGTTAGCACCCCATGTACATCCTGATTCCCAAAGTCTGCCCCCAACCCACACCTGGCTCAGGGCCTGGCCTCAGGTAGGGATCAGTGACCTTACTCCTGACTCCAAATAAATGCTAAAAATAAAGCTAGCCTAGTCTCTCCCTCCTCCACACCTTCCCCTGTTAGAGAAGTGATAACCTAAGGCTGGGAATGTAGCTTAGTGGCGGAGCACTTGCCTAACATGTTTGAGGGCCTGGGTTTGACCCCCAGCACTGCAAAAAATAAGAACAAAGGAATAGCAAGGCATGGTGGCATAGCCCTGTAATCCCAGCTACTCTGGAGTCTGAGGCAAGAGGCAAGTTTGAGGCTAGGCTGGACAACTTAAAAGACCATGTCTTAAAATAAAAAGGGGCTGGAAATGTAGCTCAGTGATATAGTACCCCTGAGTCCAATTCCTGGTAATGCAAAAATTGTGATCATCATCCACATGCCAACACCTAATAAAAAACAGCTTAAGGGTTATGTGGCACCGAGCATCATCCAGTCTCAGACTTATTCTGCCCTGTTTGTTTTGGGGGTTTTTTGTTTGTTTGTTTGTTTTTACCATACTAGGGATTGAACCTAGGTGTGCTATACCACTGTGCTACATCCCCATCCCTTTTTATTTTCAGACAGGATCTCACTAAGTTACCCAAGTTGCTGGGATTACAGGTGCACCTGGCAAGTACTCTATCTCTATGAAAACAGTACCTTGAAGCTAAGAAGTCATTCTGTGCCCTCCATGTAGGAGAGCTGGAATGAAGCTCAGCCTAGCACTGGGTCCCTGCCCCTTCAACTTGGTTCCACCAGGAGGATGGAGACAGAGCCCTTCGGGTGGAACAGGAAGAAACTACAGACAGGCAGATCCGGTCTTCCCCTGTCATTGCTCTCATCTCCAGATCCTCCTAGGATACAGGATGTCAGGACATGTGAAGATGGAAACTGCTTCTTCGTAACAGGATCCTAGTTCTTCTCTGGGCTCCTGTTAGGCCCTCCCCTGGGACTCTGTCCCCCAGTAATTAGCCCCTGATGAGCTGGTAGCCTCTCCCTCTGCCCTCATTAACTCTAGGACGGTGTGAACCAGGCAGGAAGGTCAGAGAGCAGATTGGGGACACCTGTCCCTGCTTCATCTTCTGCCCATGGGGCACACTCTAGGGAACTTCTCTCTGGGCACCCACCAGAGTTCAGGATGTGACAGAAGATTCCCCTGCCTCCAGATCAAATTGTAAAGGAAAAAGGGAGGGTAATGCACAGGACTGACCTGGAATTGCAGCTCAGCCTCTCACTGGACAAGTTCTGTAATGTATCTAAGCCTTGATGTTTTTATTCCTCCCCTGCGAGGTACTAGGGATTAAACATCAGGGGTGCTCTACCACTAAAGTACATCCCAGCCCTTTTTATTTTTTATTTTGAGACAGTCTCACTAAGTTATCCAAGCTGATCTTGAACTTGTGATCTTCCTACCTCAACCTCCTAAGTCTCTGGGATTACAGGCGTGAGCCACCATAACCAGCCTCAGCCTTGTGTTTTGTTGTGGTTGTTTTTTTTTAGCTGTAAAAATAATATAATGTCTATCTCATGGGCTTTCCCCTCTGTCAGTCACCTCCCTTCTACTATCTCCATCTGATAATAATCAGTTCTACATCCTTCCTACACTGTGTTCACAAATTAACCTTTAATTTGCATGCCAGCACCATTTGAGAGCCATGACTGTACCAGGCACATCAAAAAGAATCAGGCAGGTTCCCTACTTTGACCTAGATATCTGGGTCCTTTCACCCCTACAGGATTCCTAGCACAGGCTCCACCACTCCTGTGACAACCTGGCCCCACCATCAAGACAGGATCAGCCTATGATTTTATATTTCGGTGCACCCCAAAAACAGCCCTTCTGCTCAGCGAGCCCTGACTCATCCCCCAGCAGAGATCTACAACTCTGTTAGCTTGAGAAGTCTACCCTCTTCCTTCTGTCTTTGACCTTTCAGCCATCCCTGCCCCTGGTTTAGACCTGAGTACCCCAAGGGCAGATTTGTAACTCCCAAAGGACCCACTCAGACTTTAGGGGGGATGAAGGGATGGTCACCTACCTCCCCAAGACTCAACTCCTTCTTGATCAACTCCTTTAGTTCCTTCTTACTCAGGGTCAGCTTGCTACCCTCTCTCCCCGAATATTTGTGGAATGTGGTGACCATAGTGGTCAGGGCCTTCTCAAGTGGAGTCTCCATCACAGTGTGCAGCTCTGGAGTAGGGAGAGAAGTCACAGTCCTCAGGAAGTCAGACATTCTGTGCCCCACCATCATCATCACTGGCCCACCCAAAGCCCCTTCCTCAAAGGACTGGGGACTGGAACGCATGATGAGACCAAATTCCATCACCAAAAGGACACATATATATTATAATGAGACCAAGGCAAACACTGAAGCAACCAGTGCAATGAGGAAACTGGAGACTCCTCCACTAGGGAGATGTTGACAAAGGGGTCTAGGGACAGAAAGAAGACAGGATGACCTCCCCAAAAGAACTAGTCACAGCAGAACAGAGAAAGGATCAGGATTTTTTCTCTGCCCTTTGCAGCTCTAGCACTGGTTTTACTTCCTTCCTCCAGTGCCTGAATCATCTGATATCAAGGAATGTCTCATTACAAAGGTAGGGGGACAGGGCAAAGAGAGTCCAGGGATCAGAGGGAGCTGGGGGCTGGAAGTTGTTAACAGGAAGCAGGAAAGAGGTGCTTGGACTTGCCCATCTGACCTCCAGTCTCCTGCCCAGAGAACTGCACCCATAGACTAGGAGGCATGGAGGGCAGAGGACTATTGACATCTCCAGTATCTTTCTGAGTTCTGAATCCAGAGGTCGGGTTTGAATGAGAGCCTTGATTCTGTCAGCACAGTCGTCCCACCAAGAGGTAGCTGGAGCTTCTGCAACTCAGACTTGAAAACCACTTCCCCTTAGGGAGGGAGGAGGCCCTACCCACGGAACTTGAGCAATGCAGGCAGATCTTGGGGAGAATCCTTAGCCAGGAGGATGAATTTGCTGGCTCTTACCTCCAACCCAAAGCCCACCCTGCAATTCTTGAGTTGGACCCATCTTTCATCTCCCACCACCCAAAATCCTCAGCTTCTCCCACCTCCAGGAGACTCAGCCAGGACATGATTATAGTCGCAATTCCAAATACTCTCCTCTCCTCCCTAAGCAAACACCCACTTGCATGGCCAGGCTTTCCTTATGGAGGGCTCCGTGGCTTGTCACCCTATAACCCCATCATCCAGCTTAGGCAGGCAGAGATGAACAGGGAGATCAGAAGGAAGGACTCACCAAGGAGGACACAAACCCAAAGAGTCCAAGCAGCGGCAGTAGCCTCCCTTCCCCTGCTCTCTGCCTTTATTCCCTTGCTCCCAGGGCCCAGGGGATCAGGGAGAACAGGGCCAATGAGAAGGGGTCAGGGACATGAGGACGCCCAACAGAGCCTCCTGGGACAGGGCTGGGGAGAAGCCCCTTCTGCAAATTTTGCCTTCCTTGTTTACAGATTTGGGGGCAGGTAGGGGACACATGGAGTTCACCATGGCGCACATATATACAGTTCCAGAAATTTCATTTTTCTAACCAAATCCAGAACTCACCATCTGATGGAGCAATAGGCAGAAGAGGGAGAGTCAGGCTGTTCTGGAAACAAAAACCTAGGAGGTATGAGCCAAATACAAAGTATCTCCCCAAGTCCTAGGGCAACTCTCCACATTGGAACCCATCCTACCACCCATTCCAAGAGCAGAGGAGACACCTGGAGATTCCCGACTATCAGTGGAGGAGGTATTTCCTGGCAAGTATAATCAGGATCATTAACTAGCATGGAGTCAAAGGTTTTATTTGTTTTTTGTTGTTGTTGTTGTTTTTTGTTTTTTTAAACTGTAAATTGAACCTAGGTGTTTTACCACTGAACTACATCCCCAGTCTTTTTTATGAGGGGGATGGGGTACCAGGATTGAACTCAGAGGCACTCAACTACTGAGCCACATCCCCAGCTCTATTTTGTATTTTATTTAGAGACAGGGTCTCTGAGTCACTTAGCACCTTAGCTTTTGCGAGACTGGCTTTGAACTTGAGATTCTTCTGCCTCAGCCTCCCAAACCACTGGGATTACAGGCATGTGCCATTGCTCCCTATAAGCCAAAGATTTTTAAAGGACTTTTAAATTAATGATTTCTTTTAAACTTCACTAGGAAATTATTCATGGGAAAGAATTGTTGGAAACTCTTGGCATGGAGGACTAAGAATCAGGGATTGGGGAGGGGACCCAGGAAACAGTCAGCACCTTTTGATGAGATAGGGGTTGTGGATAGGGGAAGGGTCCAGGTTCAGGGTGCAGTCATGGATGGGGTGAGTGTCAGGGGGAGTTGCCTATATTCCAGGGACATTCAGATGATGTACTATCACCAAGTCAACTGAATATAACAGAATGGGTTAGGGGCTTAGTACCCACCACTGCTGCAGTTCCACCCTAGCCTGCCTGGATCTTCCTGCTGCCCCCTACACCACCCCACTCCCAGCTGCAAGGCTAGTGAGGCAGCAGGGACTGGTTGCTAAGCAACAGGAGTTTCCGAAGTAGAAAATGATGCAGGAGGAGGCTCAGGGGAGGGCACTCCCATGAAAGATGGCAGATTGACTAGGAGTGAGAAGGGGAGGAGGCGATTTTTCCTGGACCAGTCTCTGTAGTCAAACTCCAAGGGAACATCTGAGTCACCTACCACACTCCTCTGAAACTGGAGAGAAAAGCCCAGTGTGATTAGAAGGGAAGCTTGAGAGGTCAAAGGAATCAAACCCTCCAGCCTCTGGGCTGGACCTCATGCACCCCTTCCTTAAAAGTCCCCATATCATCCAGAAATAACTTTGAAGTCTAAATTTAATCCCACTGACTGTATCCTGGAGTCTCTGGCCTTTAACCTACCCTAAGGGAAAGCAAAAGCAACATCATGCTCTTTTGATGGAGAGGGAGATCTCAATTTTATTCTTCTGATCATCTGTCTGGAATTTTGTCTCTAAAACTATGGTCATCTCCCCATCATCTCCCTCACTCCTACCCAGTCACCGTCCCCCACTCATCCCTTCTGAGGTCCCTTGTCCGTCTATGAAAAAGCATGATAACAGATCTCATCCCTTCTCAGACACTTTGGGGGCAGATACAGAGGGTTAGAGAATTACCATATTCTCACACCATTACAGTCTCTTTTCACATTGCCCTCCCTGATCCAACCATTGACAGGAAAGAATTAATCCTTTCCAGTAGTTTGAAACCTATGGACTAGAAGGGGTAATAGGACAGGGCCTGGACTATTAATGTCAGGACTTAGTGCCAGCACCCCCCTCCATCCCTCTCACCTCACAAGTCCCTCCCTGTGACTCAGTCCTATTGTCTTCTCTCCAGACCCCAACCAGGAGCAGATGTGACCTTCAATTCCATCCCAGCCTCAGTTTGAGTGGGAGGGGTAGTGGGCAGGCTAAGATCCCATGGCTGGGGTTTTCCAACCTCTGGTGGTCCCTTTCCCTGCCTCCGCCCAACCCAGCATCCACTCGGTTGCACATGCATGCACACACATGCACACACGCACCCCTCTGTCACCCTACATTCCTCCCCAATCTTCACTAAACTGCAGTTCAGTTCCCAGTACTCCCCTCCACCACCACATGACATCCCTCAGCCCCCAACCCATACCTCCAGAATCTCTCAGATCATCAGCCTTATAGCTTCCAAATAGTTTTTTATTGAACTTGCTCAGCATTATGCACCATGGCATGAATTCATCTGCCAACCTGGAAGACCTCTTTGGCAGATCCCCCCGCCCCCCAGCTGCATCTGAGGAACCTTTACTTCTTCCGGGGTTGCTTATCAGGGAAACCTTCAAAGAATTCATTGCACATCATGGCAATGCAGGACAGGAAGACGCAGTACTCCTGGAAGTCCACTTCGTTGTCCCTGTTGCTGTCCAAGTTGCTCATCAGCTTCTGGAATGCAGCTTCATCCGTTCTTTTCTAGAGGGAGGAAAGGCTACAGGTAGAAAACAGAAGCCCAGGGGATAGAGCCAAGACTAGACCAGGCTTCTACCTCCTCCAGGGGTGGAGAACGGTGCTCCTTGGATGAAGAGTTGGGAGTATCTGGAGCAACTGGGAAATGAGGGAACCACTTTCACCCAAGATTGTTCTAATGAGTCAATTAGATGGTCACAAAAGTGGGAGAAGTCCATAGGTGTGTGTGTGTCTCCATAATTATGTCTTCACAAATAGAAACTTGAACATCACCCATTGTTGGGGTGGCAAGAGTCAGATAGTCCTGGTCTAGATCCCAGTTTTTTTTTTGTTGTTGTTGTTCTTTGTTTTTTGTTTTTGTTTTTGATTTTTTGTACTGGGGATTGAACCCAGGGGTGTGCTCTACAACCGGGGTACATCCCTACTCCTTTTTAATTTTCTGAGAGTGGGTCTCACTAAGTTGCCCAGACTGGCCTTGAATTTGAGACCTTCTTGCCTCAGCCTCCCAAATCACTGGGATTATAGGCGTGCACACAGGTCTGGATTGCAATTTTGGAAAAAACTTCCTTGAGAAGTCGCTTAACTCTTTGAGACTTAGTTTTCCCTTCAGTAAAGTGAGCAAAATGTCTGTAGAGTCCAACCTGTGACCTACTGATTCATTCTCAGCCCTCTTCCTGCTGGGGACCAGTGAGAGGTAGGTGGATGTTTACTGTGTTCCTAGGTTAAGCAGCCAAAACAAACTCTCTGGCCCCCATTTAGCCAACCTAGTGATAGACACCAGCTGTAGCTAATGCAGGGTCCTGCACCTCCTCCTGGGAATGCCCCACATGGGGGCACACTCCCAAGCAGGACCCACTCACCCCCAAGAAGCTGGGCAGCTCCCGAGTCAGCAGCTCCTTTAGTTCTGCCTTGTTGAGCTTGAACTTGTCGCCCTCTTTGCCAGAGTACTTATGGAAGGTGGACACCATCACATCCAAGGCCTTTTCCAGGGGGCACGCCATGACAGCAGTCAGGACCTGGGGGCAGGAGGCATCTTACCCACTGCACCCCCAGCAATGTACTCATAGTGCCCTGCTCCTCTTCCACCTTCCAGGAGTACTTGAGACTACTTCCACCCACAAGGGAGAAGCAGGCTCAGCTCCTAGTGGGAAGGGGGTGCACAGTGGGAAGTACATGCTTTGGGCAATGGTTCTGGAGATCCAGGCAGCAAGCTCCTGGGCCTCCCTCCAGCCTTGCCTTAACAGCATTTTTCCACCCCTCTCTCAGCCCATCCACTCCCACAGCTCAGCCACAAGTGCTCCGCCCCAGCCCATTCTTCTCCCTCCCAACACTGGGCGCGGCTGCTGGAGGCCTGCCCAGGGGCCTACAGCGGAAAAAACCAGCTGCCTACTGCCTAGTGCCCTGCACCCAGCACCCAGCACCCAGCATAGGGATGGACAGGGGGAGGTGGCAGAGGTGAGGGTGAAAGCAGAGGGTAGGGAGGCCAAGTTCTCTTGGGCTGGGCTGCTGGGTACAAGGCAGAGGCTCATGGGACACTACTGGTCAAAAGTCCACAGGTGCCTTCATTTTGCTTCCAACACCTGAGCGTGCATGCACACATGAACTTGCACAACCCAGGAAACACAAGCCAGCGTGCTGATCCATGGGTCACACACCCCAACACACACTGTGGCAGCAGCACACGCAAGCAAGCCCTGGCTTCTCAGAAGCACTCTGAGAGCCCACATCCAGTCACCTATACCCCTTTTTTGTTTTCTTACTCTCTCACACACTCATGGATGCATACAAGCACACGCACACGCACATACACTCTCGCGCGCACGCACACAACAGAGCCTTCACATCAGAATCTCACATCTGGATCCATTTAGTACATCTGGCCCCCACCACTCTCCCCTTCTTCTTCCCAGCCTCAGCCTCTGACACCCCTTGCCTGACAATCAGGCCAACACAACTCACCAGACCAAGAGAGAGGAAATGCTGAGGAGAGAGCTTTGGGGAGAACCCAGCCTGCTGACCTATTTATACCCAGCTAGGCCCTGCCCATGCAGGGGATGGGGGAGAGCGGAAACTGCCCTCCTGCTGTGGGCTGGTGTGGTAAGTGCCACTGCCCCCTCCACCAGGACAGGAACCAAGCGTCCTGCCCCCAAGGCACAGATGGGCAATGAATACACCAGTAGTTTCCCTGATAGGGTGGGTACCACCCAGTGTTCACAACTCAGCCTGAGTTTTAGGGAGTTGGAAGGAAGGCCAATCTGTGCCTGAGATGTGGGGGACAGGGAGGGAGTAGTTCCCCCAGACAGATAGGAAAGGAGATGCAATTTCTCACACTGGGGATGACAGGTGGGAAATTGCCTTGGAAATGTGACTGCCCCGGAACTTGGGAGGGGAGCCCCCGCGGGTGCTATGGGACAGCTTAGTCAGCTCTTTTCCCCTCCCTGAACTATGATGGTGATGGTGTAAGTTTTGGGGGGCAAGTTCAGGAAGGACCACTGGGACCACTCCAGGACATCAATGGGAAAGCTCCTGGGGGAGGTACTGATGGAGCAGTGGGGATGGGAGTGAGGTGTGGGCACTCGGATGGATGCAAGGTTCAGACAGGATGTCAGGAGGGGCCATTTAAGACTGGGATGAGTGTTAGGAATAAAGAATCCAAGTCAGGTGGGGAGTTAGAGGTGGAATGGCAAGAAATGGGTTAACCTCTCAGGATAGGTATGAAGTCCAGAATTGAATAATGGTCAGAAGTGGGCATTAAGGCCCTCAGGGGACTGTGGTTTCAGGGGTGGGGTCTGCCTCAAAGTATTACCTTCCCCCTCCCATACAGAGAAGGCCTCCCTGGCTGGGAGCAAACACCTCAGACACCCTAATCCTATTAGTGCTGCCCTCTGGGCTCCCACAGCCCCACCCTAGCCCCACGGCCCCACCCTCCTGGGAACATCCAGTCATGAGAACTCAGTTCTGTCCTCAGGGACCACTCCCTTTTTGACAGCCCAAGATGGGGACTGCTCCCTCAAAGATGTGTGAGAGAGAAAGGCAGGAGACTTCCAGCATCCCCTGGATTGGAGCAACCCCACCCCTCCTGCTGGAAAGAGAAAGAAAAGGGGGACACTCCCCAGCATCCCCTGGGTGGGAGTGACCCCAACCCTCCTACTGGACCATTGAAACCAGTGCATCTGCAGCATCTGAAACTGCCCTCAGGGCCTGTGGGGAGCTCTGACTCTGGCCTTCAGCCTCCTTCCTCCAGTGGAAAAGTTCAGAGAGGAGCAAAGATCTCAGTAGAACTCTGTCCCAAAGCCCAGCATGACCTCTCAGAAGAATCAAACCAAACCAAACCGAGCTGACACCAATTCTTTATTAGGAGTTAAATAGGCCCTTCCCGTCAGGGTATCATTTATGCACACACTGCTGGGCCAGGGCCTCAGAGCAGAACCCCGCCCCCACCCCACCACAGCAGGGAGGCAGCAGGGACTGAGAGCTGCTCCACCCCTCGCCAGCTGGGCATCCCTGGGAAAGTCTCGGAGCCTTATGGGTAAAATGGGTGAACCTGGGCAATTCCAGATTGAAAGGGTGACAGGAGAGAGGACAGGCAGAACACGGGAGACATGCCCAGTACCAGCTCTGGGGCGGAGGCTACTCAGCACAGGGGGGCTCTGGGCGGCAGTCCTTGAAGTACTCATGGCAGTAGAGACAGAGGCAGGCGAGTGAGCGCACGTACTCCGCAAAATCCACCTCGCAGTCCTTGTTGGTGTCCAAAACACTCATGAATTTATTGTAATCACACTCTCGAAACTCAGTCTGTGCAAGGGAAGGATGGGAAGGAATGGAGAAGCAGGATAAGGAAGGCAGAATAGTCTTCTGCTTGCTTCCTTCCCTCCCTCCACAACCCACTCTCCTGGGGACCAACCTCAGCCTACCTGTCCTGATAATGAACACACCTGTTTCTATCCACCTTTCTCAGATCATGTACCATGTGCCTGCTATGATTTAGGCGTTCTCCACTGAACTTTCACTGGATACTCCCAAAACCCAGCAACGTAGCAGGAGTGAATGCCACCCCACTTTACAGATGAGGAGACCGAGGCTTATGCTGTGTCAGTTCCCTTCCTCCCCAAGTCTATCCTCTGCCCCCTTGCTGCCCTACACTCATGCTTGTCCACAGGTCCATCTTTGCAAAGTCCAAGCAGAGCCTCCCCGCTGGGCAGGGAAGGGTGAGGCAGCCCAGCACTCACCGGGGTCCAAGTGGGCATCTCCTTCTGCAGCAACTCCTTAAGCTCCGACTGACAGAGCTTGTACTTGTCCCCACAGCGCCCTGCATATTCCTGGAAGGTGCACACGATGGCAGCTACTGCCTGCTCCAGTGGCCGGGTCATCTTCACTGTCACAGAACAAGGATGTGATCTGCAGCAAAAGGCCAGGCCAACCCCTCTGCTCACCTCTGCCCTCAGAATTTCCCAGGGACTCCTCTCAGTGTTTCCCAGGGACTGTTTCCTGTCGAAATCTCCCCCAGGCCTCAGGCCCCATGAGCTCTCCCTCCACTGAGCAGCCCTCCCGGACCACGCTAGTTCACTTCTCCATTGTCCCCTTGTGATTTTCCTATACAAAGTCTCATTTCCCCAGCATCAGTGCAAACTCCTCCTGGAGAGACTATCCCACCCCACCCCTCCCCACCCCCATAGTGGAGCTCCCTCAGGACTCCCTGACTCTCTCCCACCTTTTCTGACCCACAATACCCAGAAATGGCTCAGTCCCCTGCTTGGCATCACCCATGAGAAGCAGCCCTCAGACCCTAAAGTCCTCTTCCCTTTCAGGACCCCAGAATTCCTTCCTGAAAGAATTTGTATGGGAGGTCCTTGCCCTCAGGCCCTTGGGGAAGCTGGGCATTGGCAGGGAGGGTCCAGTCTGAGAGGAACCCCCCACCGCCTCCTGACTCCTGCCCTGAACTCAAGGAAACTGCAGTCCACGGAAAAACTGGGATCCTCTGCCTCTGCCAGCTGTGCAACCCTGAGTGAGCCAGGATCTCTCTCTGGATCTCAGACGCCTTATCTGTAAAGTGGGTTTAATCCCACCTCACAGGCCTAGTCAGAAATATGAACTGGATGGTCTCTGGAGAGTTGGCCAGCTCAGGGATTTACCAGTCTGTGACCTGCCTCATGTGGAGGCCATCCTCTGGACCCCTGGGGGTCTTGAGATAGAAGACTCAGTTTTGATGGAGGGGAAGCTTTCCTGGAATTGCTCACTGTCCCCTTCCATGCCCTTCCAGGATAATGACTACAGCCTAGGGAAACCCTGGGCAGCCAAGAAAGCGAGTTGTTTCCATGTGAGCCCAATGACTCACTCCTGCTCCCCCAGGGGACGGGAGTCCTGCAACACAGGACAACCAGGACCAATACTCTCTCCCCAGCCATTCCCCTTCCGCTGGAGCAAATGGCCAACTTGACTGTGGCTGGCAGGGAAGTAGGGGCTGGATTTCCAAGGACTGCTGGGGCCTAATTCCTTGTGACAGCCCAGGGTTAGAGCAAGGTATCCATGTTCCCTGCAGAGGAAAGGGCCATGGTCCCGGGAGTCAGGATCCTCAGAGGTGCACAGCATGCCCTTCTGGGTTCCTGCCAGCCTGCCTGGCACCACCTCTGTTACTGTTTCAGAAGCTCAGGGCCTGGAGACTAGAGGGAATCTTTCCCTACAGCTCTGGCTTGTCCTAACCCATCCCCAGGAATGAAACAAGGAAGCAAGGAGAGAGAGCAAGGAGCCAACTAAAGACAACACCAGAACTTTTAGCCCCCTGCCCCGATCCTAGAGCCATACCTCAGTTCTACACACATACACACAAGCCCAAACTTCCCAGGAGCCCTTCATTATATAGGAGAATCCTTGAACCCACCATATATGACTTCCCTCACCCCATCATCTGCTTTGGTCCTGTCTCTGCACCCCATGCCCAGACACTGAGTCAGGAGACAGGCTGGCTATTGGGGGTCCCCCCTGAGCTGCCCTAACACCCAGCCCAGGGAACATCCCAAGCGGCCACCACTCACCACAGGTATTGGCGTTTCAGTTCCAGGAGCCTAGAGACAGGGCATCCCTATTTGTAGCTTCCCAAGGAATGAGGGCAGTAATTATGGGAGTCCCAAGTAGGTCAGTGAGAAGGCTGCCCCCAGGGGCTCACCTGCATGCTTCCCCCAGCACTCCCTATTACAGGCCCACCCGCCCACCTATCCACGCACACATCAAAGGCCCACTCTGGGCCTCAAACACCATTCCCCATTCACCACCACTCCCCAGAGTGGGAACTGGGGACAGCCTCCTGCCCGCGTCCTTCCAGCGTGCCTACAAGACAACTGGCTGAACTAATCCATCACATCCCTCTTCACTCGGAAGACGCACCCAGTATACAAAGTGGGGACACATGTTAGCCTCTTTTAGGTTGTACACCAGAGGTTCCATGCAGGGAGGAGTCTTGGAAACCATCTGGTGAAACCCCCATTTACAGATGAGAAGAGACAGGCCGATGAGACACCTCTTTGCCTGACCTCTAGATCACTTTGGAGCTCGATTGCTGTGGGCTATGCACCGCTTGCTTCCCTGTAAGAAATTCTTGTAGGCTGTCTACAAGGCCGTCATGGAAGGTGTGTTCCTCTTAGGGGGTGCTTCCAGCAGTCTGGGCTTGAGTTTTCTTGCCCCTCCATCCCAAGTGATGTGAATGAATCTGGGCCTAAGACTCATGAAAGCTAGTTTG
Organism: Sciurus carolinensis; assembly: GCF_902686445.1. Lineage (NCBI taxonomy): Eukaryota > Metazoa > Chordata > Mammalia > Rodentia > Sciuridae > Sciurus > Sciurus carolinensis. Next base: position 96,107,082 of record NC_062213.1, on the reverse strand, counting down.
GCTGGAGTTCTTCTGGAGTTTCTTAGGAGTTGTTTTGCTCTGTTCAGCACCTAGGCAACTTTTCTTGCAGTCCTTAGGAGAGTTTGTAAGGTTTCTCTGCCTTCTAGTTTAAGCATGTAGCCCTTTAGGGTTCCAGCATTATGTGGGGGTGTCTTTCAGTTGTGCTGCCTCCTCAGTTGAACCCCAGGCTTCACCTTCCCTCTTCCTCACTCCTGAAACCACCAAAGCCCAGATTTTGTTTGGCTTGGCCAACGTCTTCAGGACATGAGGGACCCTGGTGCCCCGTTCACCTCCAGATTCTGCTTTCACTTAGATTTTGACCTACTCATTCCTTCCTGCCTTGTTGGTTCTTTGATGCTTTGAAAAAATAGATTATTTTAATTCTATCCAGAATTCCCTGGAGTTTTGTTTTGTTTTGTTTTGTTTTGTTTTGCTGGAGTAGACTACCTTATGACCAGAAATGGAAATCCTTTCATGTCAGTTATCTATTCTCCCTCTATCCCTAAGCTTCTCTGTTTCACAGAAAGAGAAGTAGGGGTGGGGATCAGGAAAAAACAATCAGGACAGTGAAGACATACTCATGCCCACAGAGGCAGCCTGAGAGCTAACAAAACCTTGACCTCATCCTGGGCCCAGCACACAGTCTTGCCTGGGTCATCACCTCCTTGAGGCCTCCACCCTTATTGGGGACAGGAACAGGCAATGGAGGCAGAAGAGAAGGAAAAGCTGTGATTAACCCTGTTTTATAGGCAAGAAGTTATGGGGAACAGGGAGAAAAGGACAGAAGACAATCATGCCTCAGAAGCGGGAACCATATTGAGCCAGCAATTAATTTGGTTCTAGGTCAATCACTTATTTCCCCCCCTAAAATAGGTCACTTATGCTCCTGGAACTTCCTCTATCAATGATGGAGGATAATAATAGTAACTACCTCATAAGGTTGTTGTGAAGCTTAAATGACTTAATAAATTCAAAGTTCATGGAATAAATAGTTGCCTAGCACATAGAAAGGACCTGTTAATGTTAACCAAGAGGGGTTAGCTTGCCCAAGGCCACATAACAAAGTGAGTGGCAAACTCAGGAGCCATCCATTGTTCATGCAAATATTTAGAGGCATCTGTTCTAGGCATTGGCAGCATACCATGAACAAAAGAGATTCAGTCTCTGCTCCAGGAAGATGAGTCTAGTGGGGGAAATAGGCAGTAACAAATGAATGTTTAATAGACTGGTGATATAATGTTATGAGGGAAAATAAAACAGGGTTAAGAGAAAGAAAATGGTGTTGGTGAAAGGCTGCCTTAGATGTATGGTCAGAGAAGAGGCCAGAAGCCTGACTCCCAAGTCCATGGACTTATCCATCAGCCTTTAATGTTGCTGGACATGGCTGCCCCCACCTGGGGATAAGAAACTGTGTTTGTCCACTGGGAGAGAGCTTGGAGAAGCCAGACAGACTGCAGAGCGGGCAGGAACTCACTCTGGAAGGAGACTCCTGAGGAGCAGCAGGGGAAACAGGGTGGTCTGGGTACAGACACGTGGGAATTGGAAGACAGTCATGGAAAGAACCCTTAGCCAGACCCTCATTCCAAGCTCCACCAACTAACCTTGCACATTGTGTCTTTACCTTTTTAGGGCACTAATTTCTTTACCTCTGAAATGGATTCAGAAGATTTCTGCCTCACAAATCTAATATGAAGCTGGTCATGGTCCAGCAAATTGGGAAGCTAAGGTAGGCAGATCACAAGTTCAAGGTCAGCTGAGCAACTTAGTGAGATTGACTCAAGAAACAAAAAGGGACCAAGTGTGGTGGCACACACCTGTAATGCCAGTGTCTCAGGAGGCCGAGGCAAGAGGTCATAAGTTCAAAGCCAGTCTCAGCAACTCAGTGAGACCTTGTATCAAAATAAAAAATAAAAAGAGCGAGGGATGTGGCTTGGTGGTAAACATTCCTGGGTTCAATTGCCATACCAAAAAGGGTGGGGAGGGGTGCTGCTGGGAGATGTAGATCAGTAGTAAAGCGCCCCTGGGTTCAATTCCCAATGCAGAAAAAAAGAAGGAGGAGAAGAAGAAGAATCCAATGTGAAAGTGCTTTGTATCACTGACTGTTACTGTGGACCATGTCATGGCAGAGGTCTCTGGGTCACCTGAATAGTCATCTTCCCCAGCCATCTGCCTCCACTGCCTTCACACATACAGGGGGTAGAGCTGTAAATTCTCTTCCCTTCACCCTCCAAACTCTTCTTGGAGTAACTACAATCTTCCTACCTTGCTGTTTACCCTAAATTCCCTTTTCTGCAGTGATTCCAAATGCCTCTCCCAGGCCTGGACAGGGACTTTCCTCCTCCCTCCTCACCCTCTACTGTCCAAACATTCAATTTCCCACCCTCAGGCTGAACCCAGTACCCTTGACTTCTCACCTTCCAGAACCCCCCCACTGCAAATGTGGAGCTGACCGCTGAGAAATGCGCCGTATCTGGAGGGCAAGGAGCATTTTTCCTGAAGGAAGGCGTGTGGGTGTGTGAAAGGCAAGAGCAGATGCCGATGCTATCTGTCTGCCATGACTCTTCCCCTTGCTCCCACTTGTCATCACCAGCGCTTCACCAGGTTCCCTGGAAACGGCATTATCCACCTAAAGGTCAGTGTTTATCCTGTACCTCAGGGGAAAGTAAGCTGAAGTGTCCTGAGCACCCTGCATTTGTGCCAAAATGGCCTGAGCCCCAAGGATAGAGTGATCCATTCCAATCCCATAGCCCCATGGGGCCAATGAACCTTTCCAAAGTGATTGATCTCCTTTCTCATCTCCTGAGCCAAGTATGGGGAAAGTATGGGCAGGGGTATTTGATTACTGGGGATAGGGCTAGAGCCAGGGAGGATTTTTTTTTTTTTTTTTGCGGTGCTGGGGATTGAACTCAGGGCCTTAGTGCTTGCGAGGCGAGCACTCTACCAACTGAGCTATATCCCCAGCCCCCAGGGAGGACGTTTTATAGCACTGGGAAAAGAGGATCTGAGCTGGGGTCAAGGGAGAATCTGTGGAGTTTAGACCTACCACTCTTTTTTTTTTGTCCCCCCCCCCCCGTACTTTTTTCCCCCAGCTATATCCCCAGTCATTTTTATTTTTTATTTTGAGACAGTGTCTCATGAGTTTACCCAGGTTGGCCTCAAACCTGGGATCTTCCTGCCTCTGCCTCCTGAGTAGATGGGATTACAGGTGGGTACCACCACACCTGGATATCTGCTACTTTTTTGACTGCCAGTCAACAACTGACTAGGTTCATTTCACAGATAGGAGCATTGAGTCAGTAGAGAGATCGCAAGTGGGTCCTAGTTCATCACTCTTTTTGTCAGAACTCGTAATTAAGGAAAAACCTAGGGGGCTGGGGATATAGCTCAGTTGGTAGAGTGCTTGCCTCATAAGCACAAGGCCCTGGGTTCAATCCCCAGCACCACAAAAAAAAAAAAAAAAAAAAAAAAAAAAAAAAAAAAAAAAAACCTAAATAAACCCTCTAGCTTCAGTTGACTTTAAAAATCACTAATTTTTCCAGGCACAGTGGCGCACACCTATAATGCCAGCAACTAGTGAGGCTGAGGCAGGAGGATCACAAGTTCAAAGCCAGCCTCAACAACTTAGCAAGGCCCTGAGTGACTTAGCAAGACCCTGTCTCAAAATAAAAAAATTTTAAAAGTCTGGGGATGTGGCTCAGTGGTTAAGTGTCCCTAGGTTTAATCTCCATTGAGCACCACCCCCCAAAAAATCACTAATTTTGGAAGTCACGTAACTGAGCAATGTATTATTAGTCTCCCACTACCTTAGCTGTAGGTGACACCTCTGACATGTGGGTCATGATGATAGCTATGGCCTTTTCAAGGACTTACTGGCCACTTTTGCTAAAAACACTGACTCTTCACTTACAGCTGTCCAAGTGTCTGACAGACGACTAAAACAGGGTGGAAAAGTGTGGAATCTCTGCCTTCATATTGTATCTGTCTTCTGTGCCTTAACTTTTGGTTAACATTTCCTCTTAAGAAAGTAGAATGAATTGAACATGTCTTTCCTGTGTTCACATATGAATACAATAGCAGTGAAACTCCACATCATGTACAACCACAAGAATGAGAAGTTGTACTCCATGTATGTATGTTATGTCAAAATATATTCTACTGTCATGTATTAAAACAAAAGAACAAATTTAAAAAAAAAAGATTTCCTCTTAAACTTTGAGTCAGATTTCTACTCAACTCAGAATATAGACATATTAGTCATTTAAGGAACATTTTGTCTGGAACTAGTACAAGATTAACTTTCCCTAAATTTCCCTACTTTCTCTCCTCCCACTTAAAGGCTAAAGATACCGAGATAAGGGTAATTATTTCTGAGATTTACAGGGGCATTGCAACCTTGTGATTACAGCATACATTGCAGTACCCCATTCCAGAGCACGAAGAAGCATATGGCCATCTGTCATTATTGATCCTTTCCTAAACCAAGTCCCCTTCCCCTTGCCTAAGGATAAAAGGAACTTGAAACCCAGACTGAGTTAAGATGGTTGAGTGTCATCACCACCGCAGGGCATTGACCTATCTTCTCATTTTGCCCAAATTCCCATCTTTTTCCTTGCCTCAGTAACTTGAAATCAATCATTGAGCCCCTTTTTGAGCAGTAAGTAAACAGACTTGGCTTTGGTAACAAATCTACCTTTGCCTTCCATTTCCCTTTTCTTGAACTGTTAATGAACTGCCAGGGGCTGATCCAAAGAAGCAAAGGCCAATAGGACATAATAGGAGGTGAAATTCCCTGAGCTGTCTTCCCAACAGCAGTCCCAGGGGGAAAGGGAGAGCCTGGCCAACAGATCCTCCTACTCTCTGCCTCAGCACAGAGATATGGGGGCAGAGGAGGAAAGAAAGAAGATTGTTGGTAGTGGCTAGGAAAGTGTGGTGTTTGTTAGTTTGTCAAACACCCAAGAAGAAAGGAGATTAACTTCTTTTGATACATCGCCAGCTGGGGACAACTCTAGAGGCAGCCAGCTGAGGCCAGTCTCCACCAACCAAAACAGTTCCAGAATCCAAAACTGAGAAGTCAGAACCTGTTGTGAGCCTGAAGTCCAAAAGAAATCAGATTACACTGACCCAACCAAGAAGTGGGCCCAGTTCCCCATTAATTCAGGTGGGAAAACCAAAAGCATCTGGACTCTGTTCAGCCAGGTTCCTTCAGCTCACACAAAGACCAAGGCTCTGGACATGGCTGCAGGAAGCAGAAGAAGGCCCAGTGCCACCCCAGTGCTGCATGGAGGTGAGGAGTTTTCTTGCAGACATGGCTCAAGTTCTCACACAGTTCCTTATTTACCCTCTCCCAGCCTGTTTCCTCCTCTTCCGTGGTGTGCAGAAACTTCTAGCACATTCTCGCCCAGTTCATGGGAGGATTCAATGAGTAGGCCTAACAGAGCACCTGGCCAGAGCTGTGCTCCCACAAATGGCTGATGCTGCCCCGTCTCCTTTTTCCCTCCGTAAAAAGGGCCTAATGATAGCCCCTCTGGGCTTGCTGTGATGCTGAAATGACAGTGTGCAGGAGGGCACTTTGAGAACTGCCGCAGAGATGCTAATTACCATCATCAGGACTCCCTGCCCTGTATTTACTTGCTCTTTCCCTACAGGGTATGAGGACGGTGGGCTTCAGTCTTTTTATTGCCTTGAAAAGAGACCATTTGTCCTTGAGGGCCTGCCCAGCCTTGCCTCAGTAGCCTCAGTGCAAAGTTAAGGCAGAAGAGTAAGTGAGAACCAGACACTGTCAAGCACCTTCTTGTCACACTCCTTTCCATCTCTAGAAAATTCTGCCTGAGCTACTCTGTAAGAGGTCCCAAGCATCAGTTTCCCAGGGAAGAAAGAAAAATAATAACATAATTCAGAAAAATACTGCCTATTATTTGTCCACTATTCATTCCCTCTTCATTTTTTATTCAAGTCAATCCATGTTTTAGCCCTGCTCTGTGATGCACACCTGTAATCCCAGCTTACTCAGGAGGCTGAAGCAGGAGGATCATGAGTTGGAGACCAGCCTGGGCAATTTAGCAAGATTGTCTCAATATTAAAACAAAAAAAAAATTTTTTTAAGGGCTAGAGATGTAACTCAGTGGTAGAGCACCCCTGGGTTCAATTCCAAATACCATTAAATAAAAAAAGAGGGCTGGGGAGATAACTCAGTTGGTAGAGTGCTTGCCTTGCAAGCACAAGGCCCTGGGTTCAATCCCCAGCACCACAAAAAAAAAAAAAAAAAAAAAAAAAGTAGGATTCTGCTAGTATGAAAAACTAAAACAGATGTCATTAGTTTGGGGACCAGGCAATGGGTGAAAGCTGGAAGGACCTTCAAAAGGTAGTGGGTAATAATTTGAATGACAAGAAAAAAATTGTACTGTACAGGCTGGAGAAAAGGGAGACCCTGTTAGGTAGTGGTGAAATATCCGGCAACACCATCATCTGTGGTAATGTGGAAAATAGAAAGGGCACCTGATGTCATTTCTGGATCCCAGGTAAGAAGACTTTTAGGCAGAACAGTGAAATTACCTATTTGCTTCTTCTGGCTGCCTTTGATTAAATAAGAGAAGAGAAAGTTGAAGTAAACAAGGATCTATTTTGTTTTTTAGCAGAATTTAGAGGAAATACCGAGGTCCCATTACAGTTTTTCCAGCCAGCAAAAGTGTCTCAAAGTAATAAATGGTCTCAGGGCAAAGGTCAACTCCAGGGCTCTGCCAGTGAAGGGGTCTCAAGGTAAAATTGAAATCAAAAGTAAGACCTTTTCATGAGAACTTGGAAAGATTTAAAGGGAACTTCCTAGGCTTTCCCAAATAAAAAATACAGCTATTTCATTTATTTTTATTTTTATTTACTTATTTGTGGTACTGGGGATTGAACCCGGGGGCACTTTGCCACTAGGCTACATCCCCAGCCTTTTGAGACAGGGTCTGGCTAAATTGCCCAGGCTGGGCTTGAACCTTCCATCCTTCTGCCTCAGCCTCCCAAGTTACTAGGCTTACAGGTTTGCACCATTGCACTCAGCTTTTTGGCTTCTAGTAATTTTAAAAGTGTGCCTCTTAGACCCTTGCAGAGAAAGGCTTTTAAGAGTCTTAAGAACATTTTCTCACAGCACCCTGATTCTGAGCCTAAGGTAAAGAGGGATCAGTCTCAAAGAGATTTGTAGCTGTGGCTTTTGTCTAATTATAAATTGGTGCATAGGAAGTCCACAAAAATGTTTTTTTTTACTATTTTTTTTTTTTTGGTTGTCAATGGATCTTTTATTTTATTTATTTATTTATTTATTTATTTATTTACTTACTTACTTACTTACTTACTTACTTACTTATACGTGATGCTGAGGATCAAACCCAGAGCAAGAGTCCACAATATTTTCAAAGGAATTGTATCATCTTGGGAAGAAAGGAATAGAGAAAGCTAAAATTTTTTTTAAAAAAATTTTTAAAGAGAGAGAGAGAGAGACCTTTTGAGTCTTGAACTTCTTATGGGCAAGAAACAGACTGAGAAAGCTACTTACCTATAAAACAGACATTGCTCTCTCTTCTCTCCCCATCCCCCCAAGTATTGAAGTGAAGATTGAACCCAGGGGCACTCTATCACTGAGCTACATCCACAGCCCTTTGTATTTTTTATTTTGAGACAGGGTCTTGCCAAATTACCCAAGATGGATTTGAACTTGTGATCCTCCTGCCTCAGCCTTCTTGAGTAGCTGTGATTACAGGTGTCCACCACCATGCCCAGCCCAGACATTTCTTATGGAAAAACAAAAAAGAGTTAACTTAGTACATGAAACCAAGAGCCTAGAGGATAGAACCAAGCGCCAAGAAGAACCATTTATAGAGAGTAGAACTGGGCCCTGATCAAGGAACCGATGAATCCCGAATGACTCAATTTCAGAACTGCTATGAGCCAATGACCATTTGTACCTCCAATACACCACCATAATCTTTTTTTTTTTTTTTTTTTTTTTTGCTGGGGATTGAACCCAGCACATCAGGGCACTTTACGCTGAGCACATCCCCAACACTTTTTTTTTTTTTTTTTGGGTGCTGGGGATCAAACCCAGGGCCTTGTGCTTACAAGGCAAGCACTCTACTGACTGAGCTATCTCCCCAGCCCCCACTTTTTATTTTTTATTTCGAGACAGGGTCTCACTAAGTTGCTGAGATTGGCCTTGAAATTGAGATACTCCTGTCTCAGCCTTCAGAGTCACTGGGATTACAGATATGTGCCACCACACCCAGCTTCTGAAATAAATCTTTTATTTTTTTTTTCTTTTTCTGAAATAAATCTTAGCCTGAAACTTCCATTTGGGCCTCTTAAGATGTTCACCCTGGGGTAAGTTCTCTCAGAACCCAGGTACCATACTCTAAGAATTCCAAGCCACACAGAGAGGCCATAAGCAGGCATGCCCCTGACAACTCCAGCTGAGTTCTCAATTAATAACCAGATTTATTGCCAGACATATTGAGTGAGAACCTTTGGATGTTGACTTAACTTGAAATTTTTCCCCCTGGTATAGGGATTGAGCTCAGTGGCACTACACCTCTGAACTATATCCCCAACCCTTTTATTTTATTTTATTTTATTTTTATTTTTATTTTATTTTTTGAGACTGGGTCTTGCTAAATTTCCCAGACTGGCCTCCTACTCACCATCCTCCTGACTCAGCCTCCGAGTTACTGGGATTACAGGCACGCACTAACCATGCCAATTGAACTTTCAAATGACTCCACCCCAACTTCCAATAGCAAATGCATGCAATATCCCAAATGAGACCCATCAGCTAAGCCCAGGCTAGCCACAGAACCATTAGAGATAACAAATTTGTTTTAAGTCACCACATAGTGGGTTGGTTCATTATGTGGCAACAGATAAGCAGTAAAGCATCTCTGAGCCACTGAACCAAACATGAACGGCTTATTCAGACTGCTTATCATGCAAGGCATTAAAATGCTGCTTTATTTACAACATTGCTAGTCAGGATTTGTGTAAACTACAAACACATTCCTAACTGGTAGAGCATTTGGTAACTAGAAGTGAATCCATCAGGAAAAAGAACCTAGGGCTGGGGAGATAGCTCAGTTGGTAGAGTGCTTGCCTTGCAAGCACAAGGCCCTGGGTTCAATCCCCAGTACCGCAAAAAAAAAAAAAAAAAAAAAAGAAACTTGTCAGGAAAAAGAACCTAAAATGTGAAATTAGATTAAGACAAGAAAGAAAAAAAATATGTAGACTGGAAAGTTGTAACCTTTGTTTTGACATGACAAAGCATCTGGTAAAATTGTGCCTGAAATACCATAGGATGCAGAACATATAGCAACCTGGCCTATAGTTTTAGGGAAATTGGTAGAAAAAAGAAAAAAAGAATTTTGGCATAAGCTAGCTCCTCGTAGCTTTTAGAGATCAACAGGGGAAGAATGAACTCACCCAAAATAGAGCTAGCCAATCTGGAAACAGATATAAAAATAAGTACAGCTTTTATAAAAACAAGCACACTGCCGAGGGCCTATAATCTGACAAAGAGTCCTCAAAATGAAGCTTGGCAAGGTTGTTAGACTAATTCTTGTCTCCCATCACTTCCTAGGGTCACTCCCTATTCACAGTATTGACTGTTAGTCTGTCCTTTGTTCTGAGGTTAGCCCCTTATGGGTTGGAATTGAAATTTTCTTTTTATGAAATGACAGGGGCGGTCGATGGTATTTGCCTTTTAAAAATATCTTTATTTGATAAAGTAAGATGTTGGAAAACATCGATTTCCAGATTTTTATTAGTTTCTGAAATCCCAAAACTAGGGCCAAGGCACAGCTCTGACCTAGACAATCAAGGTGGAGAAGCAGGTGGAATCCAGGCCCTCAGTTCCCAGCACTGCAACTGAACCAGCCGGGCTACCAGGCATCACCGAGCAGTTACAGTATTATCAGCAAACAAAAACTTAAAAGGGATGGAGAGTCCTCCTGGGCCCAGGAGATTCATGGTCAGAAGTCAAGAGTTCTGCCTCAGGGTCGGTCTGGGTAGCCCTGGAAGAAGTCATTGCACATGATAGCGATAAGGGCCAGAAAAACAGCATACTCCTGGAAGTCCACCTGCTGGTCGCTGTTCTCATCAAGGTTGCCCATCAGCTTCTTCAGCCCCTCCTCGTCCACCTTCTCCTGAAACAGAAAGGACTGGGGTCATCGCCAAGCTGGCCCTACCCTGCTCCACACCAAACCCACAGCCAGACCCATGCACACAAGTCAGTGTTTAGTTCTCCCTCCCACTGGGCTTGCCAGGTATGTGGTGGGCAGGGAGACCCTGCAGGCTACAAGGGTCCAGAAAGTAAGGACAGCTACACATTCTTTGGTGAAGGTCTCCAGCACACCCTCCTGGGGGCAGGGGGATGCTGGACACACCTCTAAGCATCCATCAACTTTAATCCTCACTGCAACCCAACCAGGTGGATATCATGACCCCATTTTGCTGATGAGGAACTGAGGCTTGCTGCCCCCCAAAATCAGTATGTGATTCAGAAAAAGGAAATGCTTTTTATGCAACCAAAATGATTCAGAAATTGAAAAAGAAAGAAAGAGAGAGAGGGAGGGAGGGAGGGAGAGAGGGAGGGAGTATGGAAAGGAGAGAAAGAGGAAAGAAGGAAGGAAGGGAGGGAGGAAAAAAGGACCGGCCTCATGTGTTCAAAGTCTGAGACCTGACTTTAGGGTTAGTCAGTACAGAGGTAGTGAGGGGCAAAGTAGGAAATGACTGCATTTCTCAGCAAAATGTCCCAGAGTGCATGTCTTTGCTGGGCTTTATTCTCTCTACATGTCCTCTTGTTTTGACATATAAATATGAAAAATAAGAGGAGGGGAAAGTGTACAAGCTAGCCGTGTGATCTTGGGCCAGTCACTTCCCCTCTCTGGGCTTTGAGTTGCTCAATTCTCCAGTGAAAGGAATTGACAGATGGACTCTGAGGACCCCAACTGCACACAGTTCTTAAGAATGCTGCAGGGAAAAGCCATAAACAGAACATTCATACACAGGCCTTGCTCCCACTCCAGTGGGACCATGAAGCAAAAGTCATGGGGGAAAATACCTCAGCCTCACCCTGGCATCTGCATCAACAGGCGCCACAGGAGTGGAGAGGAAGGAAGAGATTTACCCTGCATCCCACACTCCCCCACGACTCTCCCCTCCCCAGTCTGCCCCACTCACCCCTACAAAGCTGGGCAGCTCCTTATGCAGAAGTTCCTTCATCTCCCCTTTACTCAGCTTGAACTTGTCGCCCTCTTGGCCAGAGTACTTGTGGAAGGTATCGATCATCACCTCCAGAGCCTGCTCCAGGGGACTGGACATCTTGGACCTGGGACCACAGAAGTGGCAATAATGGCAATATCACCAAGACACCCAGGGCCACAGCCCAGCCCGTAGGACCCAGTTCTGCCCTGTGCCCCCAACTGCCTCACCAAGTCCCTATGCAAATGGGAAGCGGGGGCTCCATCTTGCCCTCAGAATGCGGTTCCCAGTAGGCAGGTATCCTGCCTCCACCTGGCACTGAGGGCAGATGCTAAGCCTTCGCAGTGTCCACCAAGGGCAGGGCCCATGTCTCCTCTAGTCACACTAGGAACACACCTCTGAGGGCAGGGCTCCCCCTTTTGAGTGTCCGTGGGAAGGGAAATAACAGGATGACCAGAGCCTTGATTCAACTCATGTCTGGGTCACGCATTGGCGAGCACAGGTGGGCCCAGGGGCTGGGGGCTCCCTACATCATCTGGGAGTAGCCATGGCTTCAGTTCAGGAGTATGAGGCTCCCTGAAGTGGTCTTTTCCTTCCACAGACAAGGGCTGCTGGCACCAGTGTCTCTCTCTGCCATCTAACTGGAAGCTTCTTTGGCAGGGATGTTCCTCCCTTCAACTAGGGACTCACGGAGGAGGGAGGATGTGTCTCCCTTCTCACTGGAGGCCCTGAGTCCTGGATGCTGTGTGTGCAGGCAGGACATGGGCAGGGCAGGGGCCACTGAATGCCCTGCCCACCACAGAGGATCTTGTTGGGATTAGAATTAAAGAAATCAAACATTTTAGTGCCTTGGAATCAAGGTAGAATCTGGGGACACAAGGATAGACCTCAGAGGGCATTTTTCCATTTGCCTCTGAAAATGCCGAGGCCTGATTGAAAAGGTTAGGCAGGTCCCCAAGCAGGCCAGAGGAGCTGGTGCTGGAGACAGGGAAAGCCTGGGCCAAGCTGGCCAGCCCCACCCTGCCAGCCCCACCCTACCTAGGCAGGGGAGTAGCCCTGGGCAGAATTATGCCACTACTCCAGGCCAGAACCCAGGTGGGGCCATGTGTTGGAGACCCCGGCTTCTTGTTCTTTAGCCCTCCTAGAATCCAGAATTTTGCAAAAAGTAAAAGCAAAAACAAAACAAACAGAATTCTCATTAAAGTACCCCTCACATAGATATCACCTACCCCTTGGCCTAGACCCCAAAAGACAGAGATGCCCTAACAGACCCCTACCAAGACTAAGAGACCTGAGAGAAGGCCTCAGAGTAACCCCTAAACTGAGACTTCACAGAAGAACCTGGAAAAAGATCCCTCAACTGACATTCACAGAGGGTCCCCCAAAGTGGGAAAGACCCAGAGAGACTCAAGGCCAATCCCACCGAGGAAATCAGAGAGAGAAAAATATGGAAACAAGGTTAAGACAGAGATATACTCACCAGATCAGGTGGCAGAGAGACCCAGGAAAGGAACAAAGTGGCCAGGCACTCAGGGTGGGGATTTATATGTCAGTCTCACTGGCCCCAGACTTGGCATTTTCAGGAAACAGACCTGTTCTAACCTGATCTCCCCAAAGCCTGGCTTCCTGCCACCCTCACTCACTTTGTGCTGATCCCCCTCCCTCTAGAGATTGCTGGTTCCTCCACAGACTGGAGGAGGGCCCCAGTCGGCTAAGGGGAGCCCCTGAGCCCACCCAGGTCATGGTAGCTGGAGGTGTTATGGGAAAGGGGCAACAAGGGCCAGGGGCCAGAGAACACAACCGCTGTCCTGAGGCCTGGAGGCCCCGGCTAGGACTGGTTCTCATGACATGCCTGTGAGTCACAGCTCACTCCAGTGTCAGAGGCTTTGGTGACCCTGAGTAGGCGGGAAATTCACAGCCCCAAGGTCATGTGCACGCATGTGTGTACATGTTTATGTGTGTGCGTGTTTGAATGTGTGTGAATGAGAAGCAGTCCGGGGACACCTTAGATAGCTGGAGACCAGAGAAGGCAGGTGGAGGAGGAGGGCAGTGCTGACTTCAAGGAGTTGAGGAGATAAAAGTACTTTTTATGGGCTGGGGATATGGCTCAGTTGATAGAGTGCTTGTCTCACAAACATGAGGCCCTGGGTTCAATCCCCATTACTGCAAAAAACAACAACAACAAAAATTACTCTTCATTTTATTTATTTATTTATTTATTTTTACCTTTGGTACCAAGGATTGAATCCAGGGACACTAAATCACTGAGCCACATCCCCAGCCTTTTTTATTTTTTATTTTGAGATAGGGTTTCACTAAGTTTCTTAGGGCCTCACTGAATTACTGAGGCTGGCTTTGAACTTGCAATCCTCCTGCCTCAGCCTCCTGAGCCACTGGGATTACAGGCATGGGCCACTGCTTGCGCTACTTTTAAAGTAACTTTAAGGTAACAAAGTGATTGGGTGTAATTAAAAATATCTCGCAGTGAGAAATGGGGTTTGCTGTGCATGCAGCCACAGTCAGGGTGAGCAAACATCTGTGTGGAGTACAAGGGAGCCCTGAGGAGGGGTCAAGGGGAGAACAGGAAAACCTTGGCCTCTTCTTCTCCAGCTTGGGGAGGTGGATGAGTGGGTGGGGAAGACACCCCTACCTGAAGCTGAAAATAGGGGGCTGGATAGGCAGAGGCCCAGCCACAGCCCTCCCTCACCACCCCCAACTCCCCATGTGCCCTCTGCATACTCAGAGAAGGGTGACCGCTGTAGCCTTCAACCCAGCCCAGAGGAGAGGTTTATAGGGAAGGTCCAGCTTCACCACCACTCCCGGCTGGGTCCCCTTCTCCTGCTCTTTGTCTCTCTTAACCCCAGTTGGGCACCGCCCTTCCTGTGGGCCCAGTTCCCCTCCCCCATCCAGATGTCAAACAGATTTTCCCCTCCCCCAACCCTCCAATACCCCCCCCTTTGGTGACTCACCCGTGGTTCCAGACCCAGATGCCCAGGCAGTGACTCAGCGGCACGCCCTACTCCCCCAAGGCCAGGCCAGCAGTGGCCGGAAACGCCAGGCTAGAAGTACTGGCATGGAGACCCTTCACTGAAGGACCCCAGGAAGATATGGGTGATGATAACACACACAGCAAGATCAGACTAAGAGCTGAGAGGATCAGACCATGAACCAGGCTGGTCCCTTCCTGGGGGTCACTATGAGACCTTGGGGCCAGCCGGAGCAGTGTAGATGAAGTGGGTTAGGATAAGGGCCCACAGCAATTCCACCCTTTCAGTTCAGGGCTTCCGAGGGTCCTTCCCTGCTCAGAAATGCACTGCATCCCCATGGCTCTTCTATAGAGCCAGCAGTGAGTTTCTCCACACTCTGGCTCTCACCTGCTTTCCAACCACTCTGATTAGGCCCTGACTGCCCTGCCTACTGTGCCCTGAGCACATACAGGATTGTACACACCTGATGTGACCAGAGACCCTTGGCTGATGTGATCGCTTTGCTCAGAATGTACCCACACACACCCACATTACATCTCCTTCTGCCAAGATCCCATCTTCCCTTTAAAGGCCAGTTAAAAGCCACCTGCTTCATGGAGCCTTCCAGAACCCAGCCAGATTCAATTTCCACCTGTTCTATCCCACACAAAGCATTCCTTGAATCCTCCTGTGTGTGCTCAGAGCACTCCTATCTAGACTGAATCTTTTGTGTACTTGTTTTCGCTTGCCCTCACCCCCTCATGGTGAGCTCACCAGGCAGGGATTGGGTCTTATTCATTTCTGTATGAGCAAAGGGTCTCGCCCACACCAGGTGCCAACCAGTGTTTATGACTGCAGAATGGCAATGAGGGTCACGGGGAGTGTATTTAGGAACCAGGAGGTCGGGGAGTTGTCCTCAACAACTGATGTCACACCACTGATTACACTAGCAAATAATAACTTCTTCTCTGGGTCCCAGGGGTGGAACTGAGGCATCAGGCTGGAAAATACAGCTTCAGAGAGCTACAAATCCCTGAGGAGTGACCACAGGAAACATCCCATTGCAGGGACCAGCTAAGGACCTGAGTAAACTCCCCAGCGGGCAGGGATGGAGACAGGAGGCAGATGAAGAGGAACAAAGAGGCAATCAATGGAAAAGAGAGAAAGAGAGGGTAAGGAACTATGAAAGAGAAGTTGGGGGAAAGGCCAAAGAAACTGAATAGGAACAGAGTGACTAGGAATAAAGGAACCAGAAGAGGGACCGGGCTCTCAGGAGTCCCCTGCATCCGGAGGCCTGTCCATAGCCAGGTGTCTCTTCTCAGGAACTGAAATCAGAATTGTGCCCATGCAATGGCAATACCTTGAGTCTGTGAAATCAGATTCACATGCCACTAGCTTGCTGTGTGACCTTAAGCAATTGCATTCCCCCACTGCAGGACAGGTCTGTTGGATGAATGGCCTCCAGTCCCATCCTGTTCCAACATTCTCCACTTTTCTACAGGAAGAAGGGATATCCAAGGCAAGGATGTCCCGCTGGAGAAACTGGATCGTCGCATTCCATCCACACCCTCAGAGAGCTCCAAGCGGCACAAGTTTTGCAACAGCGGCCTGCTTGGTTTTGCCCGTCTGGCTCATGCCCCCTGGTGGTTGCCATGTGTCATTGCAGCGCTGGTCTCTGCTTCCGACTTCTCTACCGCTTCTCTTGCGGCCAGCCTTTCCCATTCCCTGCTCCTAACTCACCCTGGACAAAGCAGCGCTGATTCACCTCTAAGAAGCCTTCCCACACCCACACCTGCCTCATTTAGAAGGGGTTTCCTAGCAGTACCTGCTAAGAAGCCCAAGTGGACTGAGATTCCCCCAAAATTGTTTCAAAAGCCTAGGGATAGTGGATCACGGTGGCACTTACCTGGAATCCCAGAGACTCAGAAGGCTGAGGCAAGAGGATCGCAAAATCAAGGCCAGCCTGCAAGATTTACCAAGACCATGTCTCAAAATAAAAAGAGTTGGAGATGTAAATCAGTGGTAAGGGGCCCCCGGGTTCAATCCCAAGTACTCCCACCTACTCCAAAAAAATCTAGGGATGGGGCAAGAGGAAGTAGGTATCAGAAATGAGGTACTGAACACTGCCAAGGTCAACCCATCCACCCCTTTTCCTCAGGCAGTAGAAAGAGAAAAGTCCTCTCCCAGGTGGCTGCCATATACTCACCTGTAATCCCATCGACTCTACTGAGGCAGGAGGATTGCAAGTTGAAGGCCAGCCTTGCTAATTTATCGAGGCCCAGTCACAAAATAAAAAAATAAAAAGGGTTAGGGATGTAGCTCGAGGGTAAAGTACTCCTTGGTTCAATCCCCAGCACCAAAGAGAGGGAACAGGGGAGAATGGTCTCAAGATGGAGGCCCCATGTGTAAGTCCTGGCATTGCCTCTGACTCACAGAGAGATCTTGGATGAGTTGTACTACATCTCTGAGCTCAGACTTTTTCACCACAAGGATGCCTTTTATCATCCACTGCCTCCAAAAATAACTCAAAATATTTTTTCTTAGCAAACTGCATTAAACTTTTCATGACCCTGTTTCATTAATCAGACCCATAACTACTCCCTGATAGCACAATTAGCATGAGAGAAGCCCTTCTCACATTGGGTTCTAATCATTCTGGATTTGTCATTCATAATGGGTTTGTGCATTCCCTTTGCAAGAGGACATTGTGGAGCACCTATTGTGTGTCAGGAGTTTTCCATAGATCATTCCATTAAATTCATACAACAATCCCAGGAAGCTAGTCCAATCTTACCCCACTTGACAGAGGAGGAAATCAGGCTCCAGAAAGTATGCCCAAATTCACACAATTAATAAGGGAGGAGACAAGACTTAAAGGCAGGTGGTTTTAACAGTATTAAACCTTTTCTATGTGCACCAATCAATGGTGATCCTTGGGGGCCCCAATATTCCCATTCCTACTCGGATCAACTTCAATCTCTGCCTATCCTTGCCTCCCCACCCCCATTCAGTCAGTCAGTCTCATTTCTCTAACTTACCTGGTGCTCAAGAGTCTATCTTTTCAGCCTCTCTGGTCCTGGCATCTTTTCCTCTTGCTTTCAAATGTTCCGTGGCCTGAATTTAAAACAAGCAGAAAAGAATCATTCCTTAGCTCTCCCAACTTAGCCTTCCCCTATCCCACAAAGAATGCCACCATCCACCAAGTGACCCAAACCAGAAACTTGGCTACCCTTCCAAATTCCTGCCTCTCCCTTACTGCTGTCCAGATGTCTATGTGGTCAGTCGACCTATTGTTTCCACCTTCGAAATACCTCTCGGGGCTGTGCACACCGCCTTAGATCCCATCCAAATCATCTTGCACTACTGAAAACACATCTGTACTCTCCTCCCACCTCTACCCTTGGCCCCCATTCTAACCCTTTCTCAGATCTACCACCAGGATGATCTTCATAGAACTCAAATCTAAGCACATCGCTCCCAGGCTTAGAACACTTAGTGAACTCCCACAACTTTCAGGAGCAGGCTGTTTAGCACGACATACCTTCTTTCCTAGGTACCCTGGTTTCACTGAGGTATGGTATCATCCTTATTCATGCCCCCAAGCCCTTGCCCATGTAATGGACTCTTTTTTTTTTTTTTTTTGTTATGGACTTTATGGAAAGCCCTTCCTCAGTTGGACAGCCTGTCAATCTCCTAATCACCCTTTCAACTCAGCTCAAAGATCATCTCTAGGCAGCACCCCCAAATCTACTTCCCAGCCTCTCTGTATTCTAAAGCACAGGGATATGCGCTCACATGCAGGTGCGTGGACATGCGTGCCTACACCTACATACACACAGAGTTAGGTGTTCCTCTGTGAAATTTCTGTAGCTCCTTGCCCATTGCCCTATAACATCATTTCTTATGTGACTGTTTATGTCTTCCCCCCACTCCTAGAAAATAGTCACTAAGTTTTATGAACTCCACATACCCTGGTGCCTGACATGGAGCAAGTGTCTTGTGATCGGCCAATGGAAACACAGTACTGTCCTTATAGCCTTCAACACATTTCCAGACACACTCTCAATTCTCTACCTCCATCCCCTGAACTCTTTGAAAACTGACTTGCTACCACCAGCTCTCTCCAATGTCACCAGAAACTTCTTTCTTGACAATGCCAGTGCTTTGGGGAGAGAATTTTGACATGCCATGCCACAGAGAGGTTCTTCAGGAGAAGGAGCCACTCAACCCCTCTCCCCACCGCTCCTTCCCTCCACCTGAATAAGGGGGGGCAAAACAGAGGGTAGGCTCTGAGCAGCTCTGCTCCTCTGTGGCTTCCCCTTCCTCTCCAGCCTGGCTTCCTCCCCAGCCTGCTCTCACCATCTCCACTGCCTCCCCACCACCCACAGTGCCTGCAATTGAGCATCTGCCCTCTAGGATGAGCTTTAGGGAAGGTCTGCTCTGTAGGAGGCAACAGGAGAGCAATGTAAAGATCTCACTGGCCTCAGGTCCAAATTACATTCTCTGGTTTCTCTATCATACATGGCTGTGATTTGGAGTCCTGCTGGATCCCTTTTTTTCAGAACTTAAAAGTGAAAAGAGCCTGAACAATTAGCACATTCAGAAACCCCAATACTCAACCTTTTGGGCCCAACTGTTACCATCTATACCACTAAACCAAAATCATTCCTCAGAGGCATCTGGTAAGAAACAAACCACTCTGTTCCCCCAAGTTCTAGCCACTAAAACCATCATTTGTGTCCTAGTGAAAGCAGTGTAGAAGGAGCACAGTGGAACTTCTAGATATAGGAACACACTGAGGTCCCTGAAGGGTGGTCCACCCAGAGATGACATGGAAGATCCACACCCCTTCCTCCATACCTTGCCCTATGCATCTCTTCATGATAAACAGGTAAACTAAGGCAAAAGAGAATTACAAACTTCAATGATCTTAAAAGTGTAAAAGCAGAATGGGGGCTGGGGATGCAGCTCAGTGTTGGAGCATTTGCTTAACGTGCTAAGGCCCTGGATTCAATCCCCAGCACTGTCAAAAATAAAAAAATAAAGAAAGAATGAGGTTTTGAAACAGGATCTGACAATCAACCTCTTAGTGATAATCAACAAATGAACAATGAATATTTCATGAACAGCCTCTTTGAAGAAGCTCAGAAAGCTGATGCCAAATGCATGTTCCCCACTGAACAGAAAAGCAGATAAAGGTAAATATAAAATTATGCAAAAGTGGATTCACAATCAACAAAGATTTTACAAGTTATTCCACTAGTGCAAGTCCACAGTTTCTGAACTCCATCAAAAAGAGAATTACTCCAGAATCACAGGGAATTTTTGATAAAGAGGAAGTGATATTAAAATAACAAAGTATGGATGTCGGAGCCTGTGTTCCAGCCCTTCCCAAGACAGTGTCACAAAATGGGATGTGCCACTCCAAAAATGGTTTCTAAAGCAAGTTGAAAGTAAAAATAAGTTGTCTTCTGTCCCACTAGACAACTTGGAAGCTATGGCTCATGCATAGATCCCTTCCAATGGGAAAGGACTGTTCAGAAATGTAGCATTTCTCATAGGGTCAGTCACATTAAAGACTTCATTAAAAAATATCACATATCTCCAAAAAGTCCTCCCTTTCTGCGGGCAACAACTCTTCCTATTCTAAAATTGCTAGGTGAAACATTTCTGGAAGAAACAGATTTAGAGAATGCTGGGGAAAAAACAACTCCAAAATACTGCTGAACTTTCAGAGAACTTTCATAGCATTGGGGGGGGCGGAGCAGTGTCTGCAGAGTAGGGACTGAACCCAGGGCCCTGCAATGTTAGGCAAGTGCTCTACCAATAAACTACATCTCCAGTCCCTTTTCTTTTTACTTTTCTTTTTCCCCCAGCCTTTTTAAAATAAAAAATTGGAGGGGGCGGGGGGTACTAGGGATTGAAACCAGGGGTGCTTAACCACTGAGCCACATCCCCAGACCTTTTTTTATATTTTATTAGAGACAGGGTCTCACTGAGTTGCTAAGTGCCTCATTAAGTTGCTGAGGCTGACTTTGAACTTGCAATCCTCATGTCTGAGCCTCCCAAGCTGCTGTGATTACAGGCATGTGCCATTACATCCATTCATAGCATTGAAATTCTTATATTCCCACCTATAGTAATTTATTCAGAAGCAATAACTATGGTTTTGGGTTAAGATAAAACTCTACGTAAGTTAATTATAATACAGAAAATCTGGAAATACCTCAATTGTCCAAATACAGTGTTTTGATGAGAGATAGTATACCCTTTGACTAGAAATGTATCCAGTCATTTAAAAACTACTTGCTGTGAAATATGTAAAGATATGAGAAATATACTCAAGTAAGACACAAATTACTATGCACCACAGAAAAATGCTTAGAAAAATGCATTTTGAAGTAAAAAGAAAACCTCGGTCCCCTTCTTTCACTCTCCCTTCTTACTCCCCACTCTTTGTCAATCTTAAGAAGTCATAGCATTGATTTTTAAGAGACTAAGTATAAAACTTGCAGAGAATTTATGGTTTAATGATGTCAACATGTAAATCGTGATGAGAGAAAGAAGTCATATTTCCTAGACTTTTAGTTCAACTACTAATTAACTCTCTTTTTCTTGTTCCTTTTCCTTTTTTTTTTTTTTTTTTTTTTTTGGTACCAGGAATTGAACCTAGGGGTGCTTAACCACTAAGTCACATCCCCAGTCCCTTTTATTTTTTATTTTGAGACAGGATCTTGCTGACTTATCAAGGCTGGCCTCAGCTGACAGAGTTGTTGGGATTATACGCCTATGACACATGCCCTGCTTAATTAACTCTCTTCTGTTAAGAAGATTTTTAAATAAATTTCCTAACAGAAGTTAGGAAAATAACATGACTTAAGACTATATTCAATTTACTTTTTCCCAAAAACTACTTAGAAATAAATATATACTTATTTTCAAATACCATTTAATCAACACAAGATATATTAAATAGCTATATTGTTTGGAATCTTAAAATGGTATCAATTAGCAAACATGTTCACAGCAACAATCATTCAAATATCATTCTCAAGCATCAGAGATTTATTTATATGTTAGCTGTCTCAGAGTTTTTAAATGGTAAAACATTAAAAATTATACATGGCAGATTAAAAGCATCAATGCAATTATTTTATAATTCAGTTACAATCAAAATGCAAGAAGGTCTTGTTTTCTCCACAGCCATGCCAAAACTCAGTTTCTCTAATGGGAGGATATACTCCCATTAACTAACTAGCTAGCTATTCACTCTACCACTGAACTCTCACCCCAAACCTGTATTTTCACTTAAGAATAAAATTGTGTAATTTAATATAATATCAATATTAATCTCACATTTCTATGATTTCTAAAAATAAGTTTTTGAAAAAATATTCTCTCTCCAACTGGGTGTGTTGGCACAACCCTGTAATCCCAGCAATTTAGGAGGCTAAGGCAAGAGGTTCACAAGTTTGAGGCCAGCCTCATCAACACAGCAATATAAAAAGGGTTGTGGGATGTAGCTCAGTGGTAAAGGACCCCTGGGTAATATATATTAACTCTCCAGGAACCCCAGTTCATCTCCTTTCTATTTTATTTTCTTTCAAAATTAGGGACTTGTTTTAAGCTAACATTTGGGATCAGTCATTCATTTGCCACCAATAACTTAGAATTTTATGCCTGTGTTATCACTAATTAAAGAATATCTTTTAAAATGAGTACCACAAAATATGATTTTCAATACCATACATCATAATCAACCTGTGTATGCATTAAAGGATTATTTATTACATTCTGTTGTCACCAAGGAAAATATGCATTGTAGCTTAGACAAAAACCAGTTCAACTTGAATATTTCACTATCATATTAAATCTCCTGACCTGAAAAAAATTCTAAAAAAATTTTAAAAAGCATGACTATTTTCTGCAACATTTCCCTGTACCACTAAGCACCAGAATTGGGGACTTGCCTCCCCAATTCACTACTCCTTACAGAAAGTCAGTGTACAAAGGCCCATAGTCCCTGAATTCTGTCACCTGACATCTGATTAAGAGAGCCTGGGACGCTTCCACACTGGCTGCCAATTCCTCATGGCCTCCCACAGCCAGAGGCTGGCTGCTGTCCCAGCAAGTACATGGGTCTGGGTGTCAGGCAGGCTGGAGTCTCAAGCCAGGCTCCACCATTTGCCAGAATAGAGAGCCAAGAAAGGACAGTGTCACCTGGTGAAACTGGTGCTAACAGGAATCTACATAAATCAGAGTAATTAACCATCTTCCCAGAAACACCCAACTTGAGAAATGTTTTAATGTGTCTTGATAAACCCAGGATACATCCTAAATCTCAGAAAAAGACTAAGGGCAATTTCAGAAAAAGTAAGGTGAGTCAGAAGAATAAGCAGTGATTTTAAAAATTATAGGGTATTACTCATGAGGAAGTGATTTAAAGAAAGACATTCTAAGAGATCAACTTATAATACTAGAAAATGGTTGTTACACAGGAGTTAAGACTTGACTCTACCATATTCTAATTCTATTAATGAAGATCTTTCAGTTACAAAAAAGACAGAAGTTTGACTCAAGCTCACCAAAGCCAAAAGGGTGTGGTTGTTACATGGCATAGGTCACTGCCATAATTCACAAGATGGATGAACTACAGCCTTAAGGGCCAGAACAGGAAACTTATCACCATTCATTCTTCCATCCATCATCTATCCATCCTTCTCTCACTCTGTTTGTCTCTCTTTCCATGTTGGCTTCACTCTTGCTGTAGCATAGCAGGGCCTCTCCATATAATGAGGAACTAGTTTTGTAAACCCAATATCTATATGTTAATCCAAGGAAAAGCCCTAATTGGTTCTGATGGGTTCACAAACTGGGCCATAGGCCAGTCCCTGTTGCCAGGGAGACAGGGTGTTGTGATAGACAGGTGTGGGTTAGATACTCATCCCTGTGGTCAAGGGTCTCTTACTAAAGGGAGGAAGCAAGTTACCTCAGCAAAATCACACTCACCATTTAGCTGGGTGCTGTGACACATACCTTTAATCCCAGCAGTTGGGGAGGCTGAGGCAGGAGCAAGACCCTGTCTCAAAACAAAAAATAAAAAGGGTTGAGGATGTGACTCAGTGGTTAAATGTCCCTGAGTTCAATCCCTTAAAAAAAGATCACATGGTGAGTGATTTCACCATTTGGATGGTGCTGGGAATTGAACCCAGAGGCTCTTTACCAATGAGCCATTTTCCCAGTCCCTGTTCATTGTTTATTTTGAGACAAGTTCTCACTAAATTGCCCAGGTTGGCCTCAAACTTGTGATCTTCCTGCCTCAGCCTCCAGAGTTGCTGGGATTACCACCCAGCCCTGTCCCATTATAATTGTCAAAATATCTAGGTCCAGCTTCAGAGATAGTAGAGTTTGGTGACTTAATCTAGTCCAGTGCCTCCTCATATGCCATTTCATAACAAGAAATAATTCCTTACATGGGGAGAGATACACATATCATCCACTTTATTCATGCAATCCTTTAAGATTATCCACATCTGGTACTGGGGATATAGCTCAGTTGGTAGAGTGCTTGCCTCGCATGCACAAGACCCTGGGTTCAATGCCCAGCACCCCAAAAATTAAATAAATAAATAAAAGATTATCCACATCCAGTTACCCAGCTCTTTATCCACCAACCAGTCTCTAGCTTGCATTTGGGACTCTCCTTCTGGCAAGAAATAGAGTTGATTTCTGGAATGTTTGGATTTACCATGAAGTAATAAGGATGAACAAAAACTGTCTCTTGGAACCAGATCTTCTCTGAGTGAAGTGATGAAGAATGACCTTCTGAACCTGCCCAGATTCTGTCCAGATAAACATCTGCTCCTGAGAAGGAAGGAAAGAAGGCAGGCAGGCAGGCAGGCAGGCAGAAGCTAAAATTTACAGAGTGCTGACTCTTGGACATTGTACTAAGTACTGAGCATATATTATCTAATTTGATCCTCCCAAACACCCTATAATATAAACAATGTCTATGATTAATTAGATCAGGAAACTAAAGCTCGGGATTAAGCGCAGAGCCAGGATTTGAACTGAGACTGGCCTGACAGCAGAGCACCGCTCATCAATCAATACTGCCTGTGCAGTGCTTTGCCCAGGATTCCTTCTCTGGCCTCTTCCCCCTTTCCTCTTCCTCCTCCAACTCAACTGATGCTAAAACTGATCCTCTAAACATTTCTCTCTTACCTGCTTTCTTGTTTCCTTTCTTCCTCTGCCCTCCTTTCTCACAGTCTCATAACCCTTCAGTTTAGACAGCTCCTAAAATCAAAGGGTTTGAAACTGCACTCAGCCAGCTCCGCCCGCCCAGCCTGAGGCTCTGTTGTTGACCTCACTGCTCCCCTCCCAAGGAGCAATGTGGGCATCATCTCTGTCTTGCTCCGTAGAACTCCAGATTAGAACAAACACCATGCCAGCCACAGTCCTCACTGACCACACCCCAAGAACCACAGGGTTTTCCTAGGAACCTTACCTAATTAACCTTTCCTCTCTGTACCTGGAGCTCCTACCTCACCCCAACCTGCCTGAGACAGCAACTTCCTGATCAGTGTCCTCCTGAACTCCTGTCTCTCCCTTCTTCAACTGTTATGATCAGAGTTGAGTTGCCCATTCTTTTTTTATTTTTTATTTTTTTAATTTTTTGCAGTACCAGGGATTGCACCCAGGGGTGCTGTACCACTGAGCTACATCCCCAGCCATTTGCATTTGTTTTTTTTTTGGTTTTTTTTGGTTTTTTTTTTTTGAGACAGGATCTTGCTGTTTTCCAGGCTGGCCTGGAACTTGTGATCCTCCTGATGCACCCTCCCAAGTAACAACATGGTTTTGTTATCACTCAGTCCTTGTCCCCAGTGTCAATCCAATAACGAGGACACAGTTTTGAGAAAAAGGAAGAAAAGGTTTATTGCTTTGCTAGAAAAGGAGAAACGCAGGGGACTCCTGTCCCAAAGACTGTGATTCTGCCCTTCCACAGGAATAGGGGGCTTTTAAAGAGGTGATTCAAAGGCTGCATTCCACATGTTCTCTGTCTGGAGTTGTAATTCATCAATTAATTTGGGAGATACTCATTTCTGAGATCTTCTGGTCCCATCCCCAAAGTCTGGATTACTTTGTTCCTATGGTGGGTACTTGTGCTCGAGGACAGATAACTCTGCCTAGGGTGGGGAAGAAAGTAATCCTATTTCCCCTGAGATTAGAGAAAGATGGTATTGGTATCAGATCTGCTATTTTGCTGCCACCATTATTCTGCCTCCCCCACATCACTTTACATGCCAGATTGTTAGCCCATGAACCTCCTAGTCATTGGTCCATTGTTATTAGCCAACAAAATTCCACTACTTAAGAATAACTGCCGGGCCATTTTCTCTCTCCTCCTCACTCTTGCGCGCTCTCTCTTCCTCCCCCCGCCCCCCACCCTACAGGGAGACACTCTGCCTTTCCACCTAATAAAATCTCTTGTGTGAGTTCCCTCATCCGCAGTGGTTTCTGGGTGCTTTCATTGGTGCCATGACTAGGATGGGCTCTTCTACTGCCACTTAGGTGGGTGGAATCCCCTCTGACACCCCAGATCCCCCCCCACCAGAGGCTGGTCTCACCATCCATTTGGCTGGACGCTCTCCTCCACATCCAGACACTGGCCTCATTCGGTAAGTGGCTTCTCCTCTGGCTTTTGGTTACCTGGGAAGTGACTGTTGGCATCCAGCACACCTGAGGCTCTCCACGGGTCCAGGGAACCCCGGCCACAGTTCTTGCAACTACAGCTGAATCCCTATACTGATTGCTGGGGGAGAGCTCTGGGCTGGCGGGGGACTCTTTCCTAAGAGGACTGCCTCTTGCGAGACCTACTCTGGTCCTGGGTTCTCTCTATGACATTTTTGTCTCTACAAAAGCCCCAGTGCTGGGCACCCAGGTCTCCCTACAGGCTTAGCCTTGACGCTTATCTAGGGGTAGTGATGAATCCCTGATAACTCGTCCTTCGCTCAGGTGATTCCCTGGTGGCCGAGGCATGCCTAGCCTCTATGTTCACCAATTCCTCTCTCACAATGGGCAGCTCACTCTCAATCCCCACCCATACCCCTGGGTTGCCTCTTAGTTAATTTCAGAGTCCCTCCACCTCACCCCAAACCTCAAACCAAACGGCACTTTAGATCCCAACATTTTTAGGGACTTTAATTTCTGAGAGCACTCAGGGAAATGGAAAGAGATTTCCCTACTTTATCTTTGCTCTTCCTGCAAACCTGAACTTTCTCTCTCTTCTTCTCCCTCCCTCTCTCTGCCTTTCTCTTTCTCACAGTCATGCTATTTTACTAAAATAATTAATGACCATTATCATTTTTTTCTTCTAGGACTCTTGTTTTGTTTTTCTTAAATGCTATATATTTCAAGCTCACAATTTTGATCCTACATACCTAGGTTGATGGTTTTTTCATCAGTCTGTTATATTGCAATGGAGATTCACCTATAAAAGGCTACAAGGCATTTGCTTTTGTGTTGTGTATATCGTGTCATCTAATGTCATGTTGTCTATGTATGTACATGATAACAAAATTGACATAAATAATGAGTGCTCATAAAATTAAAAAAATTTTAAATAGATCCAGATACCTTAATTCACGTGATTTAAAAGGTTCAATTTAAATTGGGTAAACAAATGAAAGTAAAGTGTCTTTGAAATTACTTACCTCACAAGTCTCTAGGTGGTCAAATTAATAAAATGTTGCTATCTATACAATGCCTAATATCAATGGTTTCTAGGACTTTTCTTCCACAGGAAAGAGATGGCAGATACTATTCAATACACTTGTCTGATATCTTGGTTTTTACAGTAAAATCAGTAGATTTGACATGTATGGGATTACTCAAATGTGTTTGTTAGTGACATCTGATTAATTTACAAAGTTAAAATGCTAACTGTTAAATAACATTGAGTACTCTTTTTTTTTTTTAAACAGAGAGGTTGAGTTTAATTATCATCTACATTATAACCAATAGATTTGCAATGATCTACAGTTTCTAATGGTAGACAAAGAGGATAGGGAGGGGTGTAGGATAATAGTTAATGGGATAAGAAAAGAGTACATAGAAGTAATAGATCATAAGAGGAGTTAAAGTGGAATCAAAATGAGTTGGTTGTTAGCATGAGAAAAGGGAGAAAGAGACTGAGGAAACAGGTAGACAAAAGGAAAATAGAGAAAGCAAGAAAAATAAAGAGAAAAAAACTTAAAAATTTTCAAAAAGGAGAAAAAATCTGCACTATAAGTCATATACTATTCACACTTTCCAGTCTTCAGTAGCTTGATGCACGAGAGGTATCTGCCAGAGAGCTTCCAAGTCCCAGCAGGCATCTCAGGATGAGATTGGATTGGCCCCACCTAATGATGGCAGCTTCCATTTCCAGAATAATCCAAGGTGGGTGTACTGGATTCCAAACATGTTGGCAAATGTTTAAATGCAATGACACCCTATATTCTGTGACAAGGTGCTGGGTAGCTGTGCCCTGTAAACCAGGATTTCAGGGAGAACCCCCATGCTCTGCTGTGCTCACCACATACTGTGGACTGTACCATGTGCCTCCCTGCTTCCAGCAACACCCTGTGAAGGAAGTGATTCTGCCACATGCACCACAGTCAGGAGTCTTTGAGATTTCCCTGGGAAGCATGCCTTCCCCAGAGCTAATGATGGGGCCCTGTTCTCAGGAAGGACTTGCATCAGACTCTACCACAAGGGAGGTGGGAAGCCTGAATAAAGGCAAGGAAGCAGGGCCACTGGGAACAGGGATTGGGCCCTGGGGAGCTCTTGGCAAGGACGAGCATTTCCTCACTGCTTCCTGGGTGCAGGCTTGTGGTGCTCTGTGTGGTGGGGCACAGGTCCTGAGAGGAGATGGAGACCTCAGTGCAGCTGCTTGGTGACCAGGCTTAAATATATGGTCCTCAGTGGGAGGGTGGATCTCACTTCCTCTGACAAGGTCTTTGTGTGAAGGAAGAGCTGCAGGTGTGCCACTAGGAGGGATAAAGTGAGGGCTCCCTGGGCTCCTGGGGTTGTGGCTATTCTGGGCATTCCATTTGCCCTCTCCATGGCCAGGAGGATGGAGGGAAGTGAGCTCATGGGCATATACTCATCTCCAGAACCAGCTTCATCCAGATGGCCAGCATTTGTTTCTTCTGGCTGGTGAAAGCTGGCTTCCATGCTTCTGGACTCAGCAGAGGGTCTTGCACTCTCTTTGCCTCATGGAGAGTGCTTACAGGCCTCAGGAAAGGAAGCTGTGACAGAAGAAGTCAGAAGCATGTGACCAAAACTGGTACTGCTTGGACATTCCCCATGCCCTTAACAGTCACCCTGGATCTTACTAGTCCTCCAGACGACAGAAGTTCTGATCATCCAGCACAGTGTTCCTTCTGACACAAGCTTCCCCAGCAGAGAACTCAGAAGTCACTTCTAGGCACAGATATTGCCCTATGTGGCATATCAAGAGCCCCTGAGACTTCTTCCTTCTCTCATTCATCTTCCATTTCACCCCACTGTCTTGCTCACCTAAGCATGACCAGCACAGCAGGCAATGCCAGGTGATATATGTGCAGCTCCCACAAGTGACACTGAAAATGTGGGCACTGGATTATATATGTGGGTTTTATGTCCAGTGGGAGGAAAGCTTAGAGAGCAGAAGCATGTTTTCAACATGTTTGCCAGAGTTCCAGGCCAGGGGGATGAGCATAGTGCTCCAATCCAGATGCCATGATCCTGCAACTAAGTCATCTCTGCCTCTGAGGATACTGAGTATATCTCTCAATGTTGGGTATCACATGAAATGGAGGTGCAGGTCTATCCTTCCCACCTTCTTAAGCAGCAGGATGAATGAGAGTAGGCTGTGCAGGTTCTGGGGTGGAGGCTTCTGGAGGGATTGAGACTGTTCCTGCATCAACCAGATGAGGTGCCCACAGAGTTGGAATGTGCTGAGGGAAAACCAGTAACAGTGAAGGAAGAACCTCAAAGTGGAGTTCAGACTTCAACAGCAGACATCGAAGTGGGCCTTAGAAAATGCCTTTAATTTCTCATTTAGCTTTAGTAGTCTGTTTGTACCTCTACGTTTGATGACAAGTTGAACTCAGGTAGATTCCCTTTTAAGCCTTTGATATTAAATGGGAAAAAATGCTGTGATTTGAGCCACAGTGAAGCCTGAGACACACTGTACTGTGGTTAACCAGGAGGGTTCATCTCCCTCAGTGAGCAGCATCTTTGCCAAGAATGAGCTGGGAAGGCAGAGGAAGCCTGCATCCCAAATGTCAGTGATCACAGGTGGAGAAAGCCTTCCTTGGGTCTGGGTGATGAGGGCCTGCGTGATGAGGGCCTGCAAAATGTAAGGACTCTATGCTACCTTCCTCTCCCCTGGCCTGAGCTGGGCTTGACACTGACCTTGGTGACAGTGGCTTCTGTCCACTGCTTGGTAGTCTCTGCAGTGGGGCATGGTGGCATCAAAGGAGACTGATTTAGCCTTTTCCTGACCACAGGGTCCTTTGAAGGGTAGCTCTGTTGAGGTATTTCTTCCTGGCTTGGCTTGAGGGAATGGCATGGGGTGGTCATGGATTTGTTCCCTGGAGCTGCTGCTGCCCAGGTGCTACAGTTTTTATCCATCAAGGATGTCTTCATAAGGATCCGGAAGGCTGAGAGTGGTTTGGTGTTTCTAGGCTTCTTGAAGGTGTATGAATTCTCACTGTCTGTCTTGGGGCTTGTGGGACTGACTGGCGCTGCACTGGGAGGCCAGGTGTGGAGAGAAGTGGCAGCTGTGCCCTCTGAACTACGTGCTGTGCCCATGTGGCTTGGATGGGATACAGAGGTCTTGGGCTAGACTATATATTCTGCAAACACATCACCCACTGGTCACCAGATGGGCAACAATCTGGGTGGTCATGTCTGTAGTCATGAAGAATGAGGTGCTTGAATCTTCAGAGAAACTGTCACTCCTCACACTCTCTGCTCCATGGCTCATGAACTAGTCCAAATAGGGTGCACAGTTGGAGGTACAGCTGCAGTGCTCTGGAAGAACAGGTGGGTTGTGCCTCCTCCCACTCAGGGGGGTTGCCTGTCAGCAGTGCAGGCTGACTGTGGTATGGCAGGGTGGGGCATCTTTGTTTTTTGAGTTGCTACAGACATGAGAGGCTCAGCTCAGTTCTAGAGAAGCAGGGTTCCGCTCTGGCTGAGGAAATGTTTCTCACGGAACCCCTCGTGGCTCCCGCCGCTCAATTCCCAAGGTGTGGGGTACCTCCTTGGTCCTCATAATTGGTCTTAGTTGTTGGGTGGATGTCTGAATTTTATGGTGCTGAAATTCTTTCTCAGGGTTTGAAGCTCGCTCTCTTCCTCACAGCTCCCTCTCCACATTGAGTACTCTTAACTCCTTAAATTCCATGGAGTAACATAATTAAACATTTAAACATTATTGGTGTTTTCATAGATTGGTAAAATTGCTTTGTGTCATCACTGAAAACAAGATTACTAAGACTTAAGTTCTAACAGGTATAATTCTATATACAAAGGGATCCAAAAATTTCAACTGTGTTTCAATTAGAGTACTGTACACAACAAAATATTTCATCTTATTAAAATGGAGTAGTTTATCTAAATTCAGAAATTTCATAAGAGTTGTTTCAGAATGTGAACAAAAGGGGGTCAACATATAGGAAAGAAAAATAAAAGGTTCTATGTATGGAAATATATTTAGTAGAAGGGAGAAGAAAATGTTTCTGGGTAGGAAAGTCTTTCTGTGATGAAATCCGGGATGGGATTCACGGTCATGGTCTGCTGGCTCTCCCTTCAGGGGGATCTGAGTCACCTCGACCATGCCCCCTCCTCCCTGGCCAATATCCACCATAGGGTGTTTCTGCCTCTTGCCATGCCGACCTCCTCGCCCACCACAGAATTCGACTCTGGACAGTCTTCCCTCTTCTGGAGGTGAGTCCTCAGAGCTCTTCTATGGTGGCGCTGAACTCCCTCTCTCTTTCGACGAAAACCCCAGCTCTGGGTCAGGGTCTCCCTCTGCTTCAGCTGCAGATCTGTCAGGGATGGTGACAACCCTCACTGATGGTCTGCTCCTATGTGGGAAATCAGAGAGATTGTGGGAATACCCCTTCCTCCTCTCCTGTTTCCCCTCTCCAGGCTCCTGAGAACTCTTAGCCATGGGCTCTGCCCAATTTAAAATTCTCTGCCACCCCCACCACCTCGGCTGTCTCCTCAAAAACATTTGGCCTCACCATTTGACTCCAGAGCTCAAACTTCACAGGCTTATTTTCTATTGCAACACAGTCTGGCCCCAATATAAGTTAGATAATGACTCCTCTTGGCCAGCGAATGGAGCTTATACAACTTCTGTCACCACAGCAAGCTCTCTCAACCTTTCCTTGATTTATGCTTTGGATGTAATGTCATTATGTTAACATTCACATAGACTCAGGAAACAATACATAGGAGCAAATGTAAAATGATGTTTAAAGAGGAGGCAAAGATCAACTTCAGAACTAGAACACTTTACCTAAGATTTGTAAACAGCCTTGCCTTATCTGAGATAAGGCTCTGTCTCCCACCCTGCTGCATGTCAGAATGGCTCTAAAATAAGCCAGACTTCAGCTTATTTAAAGTTATATTCAAAAGAGTCTTTTTGTTGTAAAATTACTGTGATCTCAAACGGAATAAAATGTATAGCTCAGACAAAATTCAAGATAGCTATTACACAAACTAAATGTTTTACTGTTGTTAATTCCATTTTGTATTTTCCTTGTAAACTCTCTAACTGTTGCCTGATTAATGTTTTGCAGAAGTACTACTTCAAGAACAAACAACCGGGGCTGGGGGGAGATAGCTCAGTCGGTAGAGTGCTTGCCTTGTAAGCACAAGGCCCTGGGTTCGATCCCTAGCATCACAAAAAAAAAAAAAAAAAAAAGTTAACAAACAACCTAAATTAATTTGAGATAATAAGCCATCACCTATAGGACAGATGAGATAATATAGACCCCAATTAAATAAAAGGGGGTAAATAACTGTAAAGTCATAAACATTAAAGTACTTTATGACTGATGAGACTGGCTTGCTGGATGTTTAATATCAAATTTAGAGGTTGAGATTAAAATACAGGGA